>NC_051210.1:48954200-49126144 GCF_015220075.1 Falco rusticolus | reverse complement strand
CTCTTTCTGTTTATAGCAGACACAGGTACTTGCGTTTATAGTTACTGGTAACTGGGAGCCACACAATCCTGAATCCATTTGGATCAATATACCAAGTTACTAAAGCTGGAGAAAAGGTTTCTGATACGTCTGATGCACACTACTGGATCAGATTAGAGAATATGATGAATTACTGCTGAAGCACATATTTGTAATGACAATAAAGTGTTCTGTTGCTATGGGGAGTCCAGTTTGGGACACTTGGGCAACTAACTGAAATTGCTACATTGTAAAATGTAGTAATAGTTTCTAAAAATGGTGGAAGAAATAATCACAAACAAAAGTTGCTGCATCCAGTATGTTGTCAGTCATTATTGGACTTATTTTTGTTGGTGTGGTATAGGGTTCAGGTGTTACGTCCTAAGTTACATTCAGTGGGAACCAACAGGGCTTCTAAAATAGGTTGATTCAGAGCAGCTTATTTCTCTAAAGCTGTTATGAGGAAGATACAGGCTAGTAGAAAATATGAATAGAAATTGTGCATCATAACAGTTCAAGTAACCAAAAAAACACAGTTCCATAATTAGAGGGTAATACCTATTTCCATTTGATAGGAAAGAGAACACAGTATTTAGAAATAAAAGGGCAATATAAAGGAACTGGAAAATGGGTTATAGATAATAACCTGAAAATATGAGCAGCAATTGAGTATAGCAGCTGGAGAAGAGGCTGAAAGAATCAGGAGGAAATCTGTGGGTAGCAAGGCCAAGAATAACAGTGAAGGGGCAGGATGTAAAAATGCACTAGAAGATAGCTATTACAGGGTGGATATGATCCACTGTTTGAGAAAACAACTTTGTGTAAAGATAGAAATCTTGTGTGAATATTTCTAGTTTGTACCTGCAAGGAAGTAGGCTGATGGCATATGAAGATGATGAAACATTCACAGTCTGTTAGCAGCCGACGGAGGATTTTAAACAATTTCTTGAAAGAACTAGCATTTTTAAATCGAGAACTTTCATGGTTACAACTTTATAGGACTGATTAAGGGATTTTTCTCTTGCTGATCATCATTTTGAATAAGTATTCAAAGTAAGGATATATATACACTATAACACTGCCATGACTCTAAATAATATTGAGTCGCTATCCAGAAAAGGCAGTCACGACAGGTATTTTTAGGTCAGTTAGTCTGACTTTATTTCTGGCTAAAATAGTGAAAATCTGATATGAAATCCAGTTATTAAAGTAGTAAAGCAAAGCGTATAATTATATTTCTTAGAATGGCTTTGTGGAAAGTAAGTTACATTGAATAAATCTCATTTCTTTTCTGGAAGGCAGTACAAGTCAGTTGATAAAGACTCCTATTCACTTTAATATATTCTTTTTTAATATGTCTGACCTATCAGTGAGGTGTTCAGATAAAAAATGTAGGCTATTCAATACCAATAATATGTTAAATGGATTAAAAATGGCCTGTGTGGTTGATCTGAAAAGTAATTCATGAAATTTAGGAGTTTCTAGAGTTCTGTAGAGATCAGAGCTAAACCTTATTATTAAACATGTTCACAGAATTAGATATCAAATCCTGATAAAATTTGTCAGTGGCATTTATGAAGACTGATAAATATTAATGACAGTAAGGCTGTAAGCATAATGTAAGCCAGGCCCAATAAAACATTTTTATTACAGAAAAACACTAACTACCTGTAAGAGGGACCAGGTGGCTTTGAGGGTATTTTAGATGCCTTTTATAAAGCTACATGTTTTTATCCCATCCAGTTTCCATTAGCACCATAAATTCTCTTTGAACCATGCATCCAATTTCTATAACGTACCATTGTTCAGTATTTCCTATAACATGTATTACACTATCGGATCCTCAGATGGATCTTGCTATTTGCATGCAGCACAGCAACCAGAGCACAATGTTCTTTGTTGTGCTTGTAGTACCTGTGACAACACATGCAGAAAACAGCCGTTGCATAGAAGTAAAAAAATGCTATTAGACTACTTGACTGGATGCCTATCAAAAGTAGGGTACAGCATACTACTTTGCTATAAAATTGTCCAAAATCCTGCCCAATTCTGAGGAATTCTGTTTTCCTGCATTAGTCATTTATTTATTTGTTTATTTGTTTATTTATTTGGCTCACCTAGACTTTGACCATATGTTGTTGAAATTACAGACCCTTGTAAGTACAAGACTTAGTAGTGGTGTCTGTCCCATTCAACTTGTACATCAGCAAAACTCCTTTTTGTAAGTTAATCTGTGGTAATGACATCTGCCTGAGCATGAAAGTATCTTTTCTGACTTTTCTGACCTTGAGGAAGATGTTTTGAAGTATTGATAAGGCACCTATTTTGAATTGTAGCTGTAATAAATAGGTGATGGAGGCTGAATGCTTCAGAGTCAGTTGCGTGCATTTCTTAATTCCATAACGCCTTTGTGATCTGGGACTTGTGTGCCCTCCACAGTGGATACCCACTGAAGTACAGTTCACATCTGGTCTGTTCTGGCATTGCTCTTGATAGGTCTTCAGTATAACCATCTGATAGAACCGACTGCCAAACCCGAGACCCATGGCAATTTACTTGGCAAGCTCAGTGGATCACTCAGGGAATATAACACTCACTCTCTTAAGACATCTGCCCTCATTTCTGCTTCTCAGAGCAGGGCTTAAGCTAGGTGCAGTTCTCCCTTGCTCTGTTTTTTGACACAGAGCTATGTGGAGCCACACATGTCAGAGGTCTGCTTGGCTGAGTGATGTTCTGCCAGTTTTTGTGCCATTCAGTCAGTTTACCTTATATCCCAGTATATGTCAGTCTCTCTTGTCTTTCTGCAGTTTACCTTGAATCCTGGCATCAGTTTTACTGTGGCATATTTTCTCACTGCTATCTTGGGCTGTAGTTTAATATGCAGTTTAAGATAAAACTTCTGTTAAAAATTTCCACCTCTGAGTGACCCTCACTGCTCATATCTGCCCCTGTGAAACTTCCTCCCTCCTCCATTTATGAAATGTTATCATAAACATTATATGGGTCAGTTGTGAGCTTGCTCATGAAAATGCAGTTAAGCTCTGGAAAGCCCAGAGCACCGGCTTTTGTGTACCACAGTGGGTCAGAACAGGGACAGCTTTACATGGTTGCAGGCTAGATATACTGGGACTGCCCTTTAGTGGCAGTGCTAATCAAAAATGTCATGTGAAACTCCTGTTACAAAGAGTAAGTCTAATTAACAACTCACCATTTTCATGTTAAAAATTCCTGTCATCTGGCAAATTCCCACGATTGTCTTTTTCTCTTGAACTGTTTTGTGTTGGGAAAGATAGAGCATTGCCAAGAAATGTGTTCTTCTCAGAATAGCCATATGCAGATAATGTCCTATTAGTTCTTTATCTCAAAATAAACAAACAAACAAACAAATAAATAAATACATTAGAGATAATGAGTAGTTGGGTTGGGAGTCTGAATATTTGGGAAATATTCTGTTGGTTTTTATCAGTTCCTTTCCAGCAAGAGAAGCAGCACAAGTACACTGCTACTGCCTGTACCCCCAGCTACAGAATCAGTTTTTTGGATGGAAGTAAATCCTTACAGGGGACTCTCAGAATTCTCTAGTTATGGTGAGACAATAACACATCTTCTTCACAGGACATCTCCACTGGTGAATGTATTCTCACATCCTGTGGGTTCAGTTTTCTTGGCAGTACCACTGCTCCAACTTCTTCCAGGCCTAAGGTGTGCAAAACGTGCTTTTTGTGTGGGTGCCTAGATCAGATGCAGGATGCCACTTGAATGATCATTTGTTTCTTCATCTAAAAATGCTAAGCATAATAGATATTTGTAAAATTTTATAGTTGGCAATAATGAACTAACTTTTTATTGAAATAGAACTATGGTTTGCTGTGCAGATAAAATTTGATTTATTTTGAAAAATTTGCATAGTTGTATATGAACTGTGCTGATTTGGAGGTGTTGTTTGACCAAACAAAGATTTCTTCAGCAGGTCACTGGGATATTTTGCAAATGACAGCAGATAGTATCACTTACATAAATCAGCACTGTCAGTTTTGATTTGAAAGTGGACACCTTTAATATAACTTCCAGTTGCTAGAAAACGTTCCTCAGTGGGAACACTTGAAAGCCGAAAGTAAAGTATATTTCATTTATTACACTCCAAACTGTCAACACCTAGAAAAGTATACCCAGGGTGATTGGTTTGCATTGTATGGAGCAGATGATGAGTGTGCCAATCTGTGTTCAGTCAGAATCAGCACAATATTTGGTCACAGGCATGTGTTCCAGTCTGATGAGAATCAGTATACTTATCTGCAGAATACACACCTTTTAGAGAAGGTGTCCTATATGCAAAGCAAATTACGTGTAACTGAAAAAAATCTCACTATTAAAAAAAAATCAGGCATTTATTGCTTCTTTTTTGCTATGTGTCTGCTTTAGGAAAAAAGAAGAAACACAGCTTTTATTATGAAATACCAACCTTTCTTGGTTCTGAGAAGAAATTGGTGATAAATTAAGCTAATCTCCATCAGGATTACTCTGCATCTGGGATTTAGGCAAATTGAATCAGAGGCCTGAATAGTGACAGTGAATATCTATTAGACTGTAAACAGAATAATAGGCCCTGTGAATTTTAATGAATGAAGTGAGTGGCTGAACTCTTACAGTTTACAGAAGGCATATGGTTAGTGATGCATACAGTGTGCCAGGAACAACATATAATGGAGATCTCTTAATGGATAAAATCTTGATTACTAAAAATGAAGAATAAATAGAAAGATTTTGAAAAGCTTTTCCTTACTCTTTTCTTTGCTTTTTATGCTTAGAAGCATAGCACTTGACTTTGGTTTCTGATTATGATAGGTAAAGATGATAAAGGATGTAGCTTAAAATATGTTGACTTTTTTTTTATAAATACCGCCCTCTGTATTAACAGTTTAGAATTGATTTAAACGATTCAACCTATGTAACCGAATTGCAAGGTATGTCAGTTTTCTGTAGCTGCCCATACAAGTCTCACTTATGCAGGTGATTTTCTTAATATTTGTGCTGCTTAAATTTTTCTTACAGTGCCTGAGAACGATGCTCCTAGACCGTGACTTATCAGATATTAGCCACTGTGTGAACAGATCCAACAAGTTGAGCTGAACAGGAAATTGTTTTCACCAACTTGCAAATAACTTCCTTTTCTGCCTCAGGAAAAAAGAAAAAAAAAAAAAGTTTTTCAGAGAACTAGTCTGCAGCAGGCTTAGCTAGGAGCTGCTTGGGGACTCTGCAGTGCACTCCCTGTAACGGTATAGATCCACCTGTGATTCCTTTAAATGGTTTGGAGAGACTGCTTTGTAAAGCTGGTACTCAGCCCTGTGCGTAACCTGGAGATAGAAAGACGCCTAGTTTAAAAATAATGGGCAGTTCAGGGTCTGAAAGACAGAAATGACATTGACTGGAAAAGGGATAACTGGAGGACTTAGGGGATTGGACACTAGTACCAAGTGTATAGAAAAGGTTCTGGGCACGCAGCAATTGGAAAACAATTTGGCAAAATGACAGGAAAATTAGCAAAACTTGGAAAGGAGGAGAAAGGTCTCCAGTAAAGATTTATTTAAGAGTTGGTGTAGAAGTAATTGTTTGGTGTGTGTTGATCAGATTACAAGAAAGCAAGCTGAAGTAGAGAGAACAGAAAGCACCTATACACAGAGCCTTGTGAAGTCTCCACGGTAATTTGGAAAGGTGGGAGTTGAGGGGTTTCCCCAACACATGTGCTGAAAGAGCTACAGAGAAATGGGAAGAATTCTAGGAGGGTGCAGTCATAAAAACCATGTGACATTATTTTGAGAAAACACGGTTGATAGGATTTATGGACTTTTTAAAAGAGTATAAGCAATACCAGAGCTGACCTCTTAAATGAGGTTCCAAACACATTTATTTCAGCAGTGCAGTGGCCTTACACAGGGCACATGGTTTATAGTTTTTATGCTTTGTGGGTGTTTTTGCAGAAAGATGGCATGACCTCAGACACTGAACTGAGTGTTAGGAGCTCTTGGTGCTCTTCACACCTTGGCCACTGACCTGCTGTGTGACCTCTGGAGTGCTGCTTCACCTCAGTATTTCTCGGTTTTCCCTGAATATTCTTTGTTTGCCATGTCCAGTATAACTGTGCTGACTTTGTCTGCCCTAACTCTTCAGATAATAAACTCTCTGAGATCCCAGGTATTTCTTAATGCACGTGTATGAAACTCTAATCTCTGTCAGTGCCTTTTTTTTCTCCTCTGTGTAAATAACTGTAATATATGATGTTTTAAAGCAATGATGCTAGTTTGGCTAGCACCTGAGTAAATCAGAGGTAATTCTGTTGAAACCAAAGAATTTACAGCAGGGAAGAAATTAATGTAAATGAGGTAGGACTTAAATGCTGAAGTAAATAGGACTTTAAATTATTATTATTGCCCATTTCACATAAATATAACTTTAGAAACCAATATATTTTGACAGAAATATTCTGCCTGTCATCCCACGCTGATTATACATATTTCAACTCATTCTCTGCTATGAAGAAAACTATTATTTTTTCCCTGTTGTAGGTCACAAAACACAGTAATTGTGTTGAAAATTTAGCAACACTACAGCGAAAACTATGGAGTGTTTGCTGACACTTTAAAAAAAAAAAGCATCAGTCTGAAAACATTTGGGTCTAGAACTTAAACTTTCAACAGTCTTAAAGCTTAATGTACAGGAGAGATTAGGTAACTGTAAAGCTGTAATTTTATATATGACAAAATGTCCCTCATACCAGTAAGCTTCAGATGTGTGTTCTGTAAATGAGGTGCCCAGCTGATGCAATAAGAGGGGCTTCATTCCACGTGAAGTCGTGTTACAAAGAATGCTATGAAAAGAAACAGAATTTTAAGACAAGATTTCAGGTGTAAATGGAAGTGTGATAGCTAAACAGTTGCCAAGAAAGGATTAGAAAAGAGACAAAGCTGACCAGTAATACAAAATCCTCTCATTTTGAATCACAAGGGGAATTTTAAAATGCTCAAATATACTCATAAGTATATATTGTGTACTTCTCTACAAAATATAAACGATATCATAATTGGCCAGAATAAGTCTATTGGTGCATCTTTGTTTAAATACAGTTTGTTTCAAAAAAAATCTAAAATTAAAAACTGTCCATGACTTAAGGTCACTTTTCTATTGATTTGTAAATAAATTGAATTATCTTTTAGACATAACACAATGTATTCAATTTCCTTGTCTTACAAATTTCAAATGTAGGTTGAAATATTTCTAATATTTTCTCCTATGGTTTTCTGCACCTAGAACTGGTTAAGAAAATGCAGTGAAAAGAATGTTCTCAATTTTGCACTTGAAAATAAATGTTTATAAAGGAATAATTTGTTTTCAATGGTTTTGAATCAAGAAGGAATGGTATTTTGGTAGACGATGTAGGATGAGATTGGTAGCAAAGGTATTTTTGAGAAACGTTGAGAAATACAGTATTTAAACAGTTGACAGCCAAGCAATACTTTTTCCCCTCTGTTCCCCTAATGGCAAGCAGGAATAACACAACTTAAGCCAGCAAAGTTGTACAAATTCAAATCTTACCTGTAATAGGAATCAGATTATCAAATTTTATGCAACACAGTTTCTCATTTCTGTTATTGTACCCTAATATTCTTCTCCCTTATTGCATCCTGTACTGGGTTTTGGGTTGCAGTTCTAAATGCCAGGAAGCCGAGTCTTGTGTTTGAATACTGGAATACTTTCTTTTACTGTGTGACTCAAGGGTTTTGTCAGGAAAGCCACAGTGGGTTTAGCTTTAGTAGTTGAAAAACAATACCATGCAGATCTGTCTACACTTTTGCAGATGTTCTTATAACCATAGTTGGACTTGGGATATTACTGAATTCACCTTTTCTAGTTCACAGTCTATCATCCATAGCTCGGAGCCATGAAGAAGGGAGGACTGGGCTGCAAACTGGAGATAACTTTTGCCACAAGGGTAGAAGAGGCTAGTAATATTTTAAATTTAGATAATTTTCCAGAACTTATCTGTTAGATCTGTAGTTATGCTAATGTGTGTTCAGATTTGCTTGTATTAATCAATGTGGAAATTCAGGTTGTAGATGCAATGACATTATCACATTATTTTGTATGTACGTTCTGTGATTTCTCAATCTTTATGTAAAAAGAATTCTTGCACATCATCAAGTGAGGCATTTCTTCCAGGCAATGTGTGCTTTCATATTCCACTGATCTCTATGTAATGCTTTGAGCACTATTCTCAGTGCCAATCCACATGATTGTTTATTTTAAATCAAATATATCAACCTGTTACCTGTCTTTACTGGGTGTATTTCTCCCTTTCAGCTCTTTATTAAACTAGCCTTTGAAACTTCACAATTCTACTAGCTTTTATGTAATGTCGTCACTCTGATATTCCCTTGTGTATCTTTTTCTTTTGTTTGGGTTTAAATACATTCTACAGCTTATTTGTTTACTTTAATCTTAATGGAAAAGATAATAAAAGCTGATCTTAATTCCTCCAAGTATGTACAAATAAAGAGCTGAGCCATGTAGCTTGAACATGTATGTTCATGAATTTTAGAACTGAAGCAGAAACTGTGATTGAAGACAGATAAAACCATCACACCACATTATAAATTACCTGTGTGGCACTGGTAAAATACTGTTTCTGCCACTTGAACATTTGGCAATTGCATTCTTGGTTGGTATTGAATACTGAAGTTGGCAGAGGGAGATAAGACTGGTCTGTATCTCCTCTACACCTTCACACTCTGCTTTCAGGGCATCTGCTGGAATCACTGAAATGACATGTGATCTCTGGGGATCATAAGAATTAAGTTGACCTCCTGAGGCTGACTCATTTCCATGGGTCAGAATGCTACGTTACAGCCCTTGGCCAGACAAATCTACTGCAGCGGTCTGTCTTGTCTTTCTTTCTTGTCTGCACTCTTGTCCCTTTCCTGATTGGAAGAAAAGTTATGCCTAGAAGATATACTTGTTCAAGTGAAGGAGCTAGCTGTGGTAACTTAATTTATTTATATCTATATATACACACACATATATGTATAAAATTACGTTACTATAGAAGAGTTTTTCATTGACATACAGGACTCGTACTGTGAGATCAGTTTAAACATTATTACTAAAAGTATTTTGAAAGTCATTTTTAGAGAGGCAGTAAGAACCAAGTAACTGTACTTTCACTGAAAAAATGTGAATGCTTGTTTCAGCTGCTGAAGCAGTGAATGACATCATCTTTCTGTGGCACTTTGTCCATTTGTCTTGTTGATCGTGAGCTATCTAGGGTGGTAATGCTTTCTCAAGCTTTTGCAGTGCTAGCATCTACACTAACCTTAAGCCAGCAATAACTGTTCTACCACAAAAGTGGAGAAGTTCTCTAAACTCACCTTTCAGTTCTGTGAAATTCAGATCTTTTCCACAGACAGCTGCAACATCTTCACAATACTTTTGTTTCTTTAGGAAACTAACCTTGTTTCAGAAAAGATTTTCAATTTCATTCTTGGTGTAATGTTCTGGGTCACATCCTTGTACTGTCCCAATCTGCAAAACAAGTGGGTTTCTAAGAACACATTATTTGTAGCTAAGGACACTCATGTTGAACTACATGCAATATATTATGTGTAGGATTGTTCTGTATATTACACTGTCCTATACATCTGTGTGGTTCATTGACCCCGGCCAGCAGTTAACCACATAGCTGCTTGCTCATTCCCTGTCCCCAGTGAGACTGGGGGGAGAATAGGAAGAGCATTCATGTGCTAAGGTAAGGAGAGTTTAGTAAGTGAGGGAAAGAGGGGGAAAAAACCCCAAGGGATGTAGACCAATGCCCAGCCAGTGTCTGAGCAGTGTCCACCTGCCAGACCAATCCTCTGTGCTCCTCAGTTTTTATTATTGAGCAGATATTATGTGGTGTGAAATGTCCCTTTGGTCAATTCTGGACACTTGTCCCAGGTGTGTCCCCTCCCTACTTCTTACATGCCCCAGCCTACTTGCTGAGAGGGAAGGGTGGGAAACAGCGAAGGCCTTGATGCTGTGCATGCACGGCTTGGCAATTGTTGCTGTGTTATCAACACTGGTTCAATCCCAAATGCAAAACACTACACCATAGGATCTGCCAGAAGACAATCAAATCCATCCCAGCCAGACCCAGCACAACATTATTACTATTGTACAAAGCACAGTAAGGCTTAAAATATTCCATAACTAATGTAAATATTCCATAACTAATGTAAGCCATGACTTCAGCCATGAGATCTGCACCAGTGCAAGACTGAAGACTAGCTACACATAGCTACAGTTCTAGCATCAGACTTTGGTTTGTCTTGGGGCCGTTAAGTTTTGTTATACTACAAACAATGACAATAGAGTGTGTAAATTAACATGGTAATTACGAGAATAATTTCAGGCATTGACTTGGTCATATGACATTAACTGGGGCTGTTGATCCATTTGTATAAATTCCAAGAACAGCTACTGTCAGAGCTTTTTCAGACATAAAGACCTTACTAACAGTGTGTTGTTAGAGTCTGTGTATCACCACAGCTTCTTTGAGTGTTTAATTAAATATGACCTTTTAAATGAAAGAAGACCTTCATCTTTATACATCTCAAAACTGGCAAAAGATACAGTGCTAAAAAGTGATTGCATGCTGAGACCAAAATCTAAAAATGTTATCTTAAGAATGGGTATTTTGGGTTGTGAAAATTAAGAGTAAAAAGGCTTATAAGGGAGGTATTATGGAACTGTATGCAACCCAGTAGATGTAATATATACTGTATAACCATACAGAGTTGGTAGATAATGCAACAATTGCTACAGATTAAAAAGAGATGGGTACTTTAAGCTCATGTTGTTAGAATTTTAAGCCTTCTTTCCCCCCCCCCCCCCCCCCCAGTCAGACCAGTAGCAATTGCACTGGTCCAATAAGATGTGTTGTAGATTTGTTTTCAGGAATTAATCAGGGATTCCTATTCTAGTTGGCTGGCAGCAGCTAAGTGTATCCCACAGGAACAGTGCTGATGGTAGCATCTAACTTGGGAAAATGGCTTTACTAACAAAATATCTCCTAGATTTGACACCAAAGAAAAACAAAGCGAAAAAATCAAATCCTAGTACTACTAGTACTAATAAAGGCATTGCTATTGTACATCAATATAGTACTGATAGTACTGAAGTCATATCCTGCACTGATATCATTGTAGGCAGTTTGCATCACCAGTGTATGCTTAGAAGTTTAAAAACTAGTACTTCTGAAATACACAGTGGGATATGTTTTTGTTTAAAGTCATACACTTAGCTCCAGAGTGTGTTGGATCAATTTCTTAATCAAAGAATGAGATTATACTGGCTTCAGTACACTCACAAACAAAACCTGTGTTGGTTAAATCCTAGGTTTTTGTCATCTTCAGTTTGGAAATGGTTCTTCCTAACATAGTTAAAGACCTGTGTGGCTTTGATGTTGAACATTTCTGTAGTAAAGCGTGAACTGACATATAAATGAAATCACTAATAAGTAAACAATTACGCACATGAATACATTAGTATATGATGGATAAGGATATATCAAGAGAAAAAGCAACTTAAAATAATAGGGAGACTATCATTTTTTAAGGCATTTAGCCAGGGAAAAATGTGTATCAAAACATGATTATTACAACTTAATAATGTGAAGAAGGCAGGTTCAAAAATAGCTGGTCTTTGAGAGTCCAATTTGAAAGTCTGTTAAGTAGCCTTGTTTTTCACATATGGTATGTATTTCACTTAGGCTTCAGTGTCTTAGAACTGCTCAGGGAAAAGAGGAATTGAAGTGCAAGTCCTCTGTATATATGGTCTACTGTGGTATGCTTGCATATCAAAATCTGTTACTTGTAATTTTCTCTTTCCTTGTTTTTTGTTTAAAATTCCTTTTTTTTCCTTATTTTTCCTTCTTTTTTTTTTTTTTTTAATTGCTGTTATGGATTCTTCATGGTCTTTCTGGTACCTTCCTTTCTGGAGCTCTGAACTAAAAGGCAGGCACAGTGGAGTTGCAGTTTTGGGGTTCCACTGTTGCTACCTCTGTCAGCTTGTTCATTCATCATGCACCTCTTTTGGAGTTTGGATACACCAATGAAATTTATCTAATAATGCCATAAGGCTATTGTCTGGCTATTGAGATGTTCAAGTGAATGTTTAACTTTAATTCTTCTCATGCTTTTTGTTTATCTGTGCTTGGCTATTTGACATTATTTGTAGTCTTCCCATGTGGCTTTGCAGTTAATTTCCTTGATGTTTTACTCCTTTAATTTACATTTCTTATTTGCACCAGTATACAAGTGTGCCTCTTCTAGCTCGATCACTTACATCTGACAGAGACCTCCTTACTTTTGAAATTTGGGAAGCTGATTCAATTTGATTGAAAAATTACAGTTGAGCGTATTTTTTCCATTTTCAAATATATCTCCTACATGCTGCAGCAGCCAGTTTACTGTTAGACCATTTATCTGTAAATTTTTTTTCATAGTGTGTGCTTTTCTTTTTGGGGCTTTCTGCTCTCTTATTTGTTTCCTTCTGTGAGCTTGGTCCAAGTTGCCCTAGCTCCCTGCCTGTAACATTTGAAGTTCTTCATTCTTTTCAGCAATGTACTTGCAGACATGTTTATGTAAAATACATTTTGTTAGAAATACTGTGAATGGAGAGACCCACCATGAATCACAAAACGGGACAAATTCCGTTGTACCTCCTCTCCCCAAATTTATAGTAGGGTAATTTTGGTTTTAGTAATTAAATTTTACCTAAATACAGAAAAACATTAAGTTAGGTAGTGGTAGAAATATAAACAAATCTTGGAATCAGATGAATCTCTTGTGCTTTGTTCAAGATATATCAGCAAATGCTTTTTAATAACTGTATTTTGAATACACTAGAGTCTGTAGAGTACTTACCGCAAATGCCAATAAACAGGCTTCATAATTCTGCACTCAGTTTCTATGAGATGAAGGCATTCTGCAGAAAAAGAATTTTCAGGAGTTAATCAGATACTGGTGAGAGATAGTTTAATAAGATGAGCCCCACATGTGATGATCGAAAGAAAACCTTATTCTCTCGTTTTAAACTCAGCCAAGGTGTCTGTGTTGACAATCACAGTTCTGCTTGAGTCATGGATGTTGAATGCGCTAGGAGGATCTTCTGACAATAACAATGAGTTACTGCTGTTGTCTCTCAGCCAACAATTTTTAAATAAAAATGCTTTGCTCTGCTTTTGACAAAATGCTTTTGTCATAGTTGCATAAATATTGAAACAGAATAACTTAACTTGCACAACTGATGATTTATACTAATGCTTAGTGTTATTTCACGGAACCAGAGAACTGTAGCAATGGGAGAAGTAGGCATGTCAGCCATCGATTCTTTGTTGTGCAGTTGGGCTCATGCTCAGCTGTAGAAGGTATTATTCAAGCCTGTGTGGTGTTGGGGAACAAGAACCAAAATCAGGTTTGGATTCCATTCAGCTTTCATTCAGGTCAACAAAGTCTTTTCAACAGGATGTTTCATACTGTTTCTTTTATTCTAGTTATAAATAAACACAGGAGAGTGTCCTCACCCCTGCTGGGTTTCTTCTTTCCCATTAATTGCAAGTACTATTTTTTATCTAGTAATCTTGCAATTTTTTACTTTTCCTAGATTTTTACTTCAGTTTTACTAAATCCCAGTAATCCCTTTTCTCCCCACTCCAAATAATGGTTCTCCTTTCCTGTTGTTTAAACCTTGCAGTTTGCTTTTAATATTATTCTGGTTTTTATGGATTTCTTTTAAGCTGCAAGCATCTTTCTGGCTTAGGCAGTGTGTATCACATTTCAGAAATGATCATAGAAAAATTGTCCTTTATTGTTACCTTATTTATTAGTCACTAGCAAAAGGCAGTTTAATTATGCAGCATTAGCGGGATCAGACATCCTATCAAGCTCTAGTTCTTGCTTAAAATTAACTATAAGTCTTCAACAGCAGAAATGAGATCTAAAATTGACGCTTCTGTTGGCGCCCCTGCTTCAGACCTTGTCAAAGCCAGTGTTAAAGAACAACTGCAACGGGTTTGGTCTGGTACCTGGTCTTCTTCCTTCCACCTGAGCTGGTGCCTGTTTAAAACACCCGCTAAGGGCACCCATGCAGAGAGGCTCCCTGCCCAGACCTTTTGTATGGGCCAGCTGCCTAGAGAATACAACCCTTCCCGTGCAAGCCTTGGATAATAATACAGCGGGCTTGTGTGCTCCTATGCTGGTTATCAACAATGGATAACCACTACTGTGATGATTTAAATTGTAGAAATTGTATTGGGAAGAATTGGTGGCCAGGGCAGGTTTGATTTACAGGAAACAAAATTTCAGGGTTTTGAACAAAAGGTGTTTCACCAAATACTGGTATTTCTTCATGCAGTGAGGTATGAGTAAGTTTTAAAAAGATCTCTGACCACAGTGAAGTCTGACATTTCTGTTGTTATTTCAAGTACATTAGTAGACTGGATCAGGAAGGGATTTTTAATTGATTCTACAGGAGCTGCTTTGTCTTAACTACTGATGGCATTATAAATATAGTTATATTGCTAAAGACATTGAAAAAATGTACCTATATTTAAGAACATTTTCTGTTTTAATGTTCATCTTCTGTGTTCTAAATACTATGTTATTTACTACTATAGCAGGTATGCTATTCAACCAATAATACAGAATGAATGTAATTCCATTCTAAAGGAGCTTAGTCTAAATGATGCTGGTTTTTTCATAGTGTTTGCACCTCAAGAAAAATAGCAATGGAATGTTTTTTGCTTGTGCATCTTCCAGGCTCTAACCGGAGAGTTACAGCGCAGCATACAAGAGCTGAGAACAAAAATCAAACAGGCAAAAAAAATGGGAGAAGTGAGAGTGTGCAAAAAGGGTCTTTCCCAAGAGTCTGTTCAGTTGGCAGCATCTATCCTTAATGTTTCAACAACTGATCTCAAGGAGATATTAGAAGTGGATGATGATGAGGTAAGTTACTTTAAGGACTCTTCAGTAAAAAGGTGCTAGATCAGAAAATGGTATTCTGATCCTGAGGAAAAGTACTTCCAGGTAGAGACAAATTTCACTGTGCAACATCCAGCACAAACAGAACAGAACAGCTGGATTTAAATAAAAAGGTCAGGTTAGTGACTCGTAAAGTGTCAAGACTTCGGGCATGTATAAATAAAATATAAATGTACTGTTTTGAGCATGTAGATGTAGAGACATTATTTGAAAATCCTTAGTAGTTTGCTTTTTCATGAGACTGTTTGGCAAGGTTATACATTTTAAATAGACTTCTGCATTAATGAAAACAAAATTAGAATGTATCTTGCTGTACCAGATTGATTCCGTTGGCGCTTTCTTTCTTGAATTGTGATACCTATTAAAAGTATTTCTAGTAGACAGATGGTTTCTGGGGGAATCCATTGCCTTTTTTTGTTGATTCTATCATACATTTTACTATGCAATATTTGATAGTGTTTTATCAAATCACCCTCTATTAAATAGATATAGTAATAGGATTTCTTATTCAGATTTATTTAGGCCTGATCAAATAATACATGAAAAAGCTAGTACACTTACCTTAATAGGAGTGTCTGGGTGTTGAACATTATTGGACAGTAACAGTATTCTGGTGATGACTTAGGTTTAGCCTTGTTGGAGCTTTATATTTCAGAACTCACAAAAGAGAATTTTCACATTGATTAAATAAAGGTGCATTGTATGTGTATGCATTGATACAGATTATGTTCTTGAATACAAATAAAATGGACTGATGCCTGCCCTGTTTACTAACATTTATACACCCCTGTAAGGTGATTCACTTTTGACAGATCTGTTCCATACTTACCTCATTCTCAAGTAATTTCTATGTCTTTGGTTATAATCACTGTTGTGAATATATGTGTAAAATACACAATCATATGTAACTATAAATTGATAGCAGATTTAAAATACAGGTCATGAATTTACGGTACACAGATTTTATATACATATTCCGTTTACCAGTGTGTAGACTCAGGCACCTTTGAACTAGTAAAATCTACACATAGATCACACGTACACCTTTATATTAATGGGAAAAGAACATACCATGCATATTTCCAGGGACATGCACAAACATTAACAGAGTCCTCATACTTGGTGGATATGCTTCAGATAACTAGTTTTGCAATCATAGTTCCCACTTGCACATGCTGTTTATTTAATTTATATCCAGTCACACATGTCCTTTATTGTTCACTATGTTCTTCTCAAGTGGTGTCAAAATACTGTTTCTGTGTTATATGTCTCTATTTTTAGGAAACAGCGAAGACAAAAATGGAATTTGAAAAAGATAAAGAATGGCTGCAGTATATACAGAAACTTCTTGAAGCACAGGTGCTGAATTTATATCTTCCCTTAATAAATTATAACTTTCTAGTCAGAGTAGCTATGTGTTTTTAGGTTGTAATTAATCTTTTGCATTTGTATTATGTTGCCATTGATGGTCCCAAACTATACTGTGATAAGGCAACGTAAAAGCCTTGTTTAGTATCATTTCCTGTTTATTTCTATTAAAATAGGAGTCAATGGATAAAACCGAAGAGATGTTAACCAAGGATTTGTGATAGCTAACTTAACAGCTGGAACCAGTGAAACAATGCTAGAGAAAATGAGCGCAGACCTTCCTTGGCAAATGTGTTAATTGAATTATTGAAACAGTGTGTAATGCTTGCTAGAGTGAAAAGGATCCATTCTCTCATACCTCTTAGGAAAAAGAGATTTTTTTATTATGTGCCTTTAAAGTTAGTAGTTGATACGGACACCTGAGGAGTTCATGGGTTTCAGTGACCTTTTACTGTGGACCTGTTTCCAGTCAATTCATGTTTTCCTCATAGCCAGACAGCTGTTTATTATCGTGTCTTCTCGCATTCTCTACAATATTTTCTACTGAGACCTCGAGCAGCTTGTTAGTGGGAAGTAAATATTGATTTGGCATCCTGTCAATGCAGAAAGAATGAAAAAATTTCCACCAGAGGCCCCTCAAACATTTTCCTATCGACATTTTCTGGGCAGAGAGGAAAGCTGCATAGAGGATGACAAGGCTGAGACTAGTAGAAATCCCTGAGGGGTCCATTGAGACTGCTGCTGTGACCTGTGTGATACTTTTTCTTCTCTTTCAAGTCCTTTTTTTAATACACACGGAGTCTGCTGGGATGCTCCCCTCTTGTAAGTGATCAAGGGCAGTTTATTGGCAGGTGAGAGCCCTGCTTTTCTAGCCGTAGTCAGCTTTTGCTTGGACATCACTGACAACATATACTGACTCTTGAAACTTTTCCATTTTATTTTAGTTGTCTGCTTGATTCAGATGATGGGTAGCTGATGTCTGAAAAGAAATAAAATTTGATTTACAAATCCAGTGTTCCTAATGCATATTCACTAGCATGGGTCCATTAGCAATGTAGTTCATATCAGTTAAGAATGTGAATGATTGAAAATATTTTGAAAGCCATTTCAAGAGAACACTCACATCCAAATTTATATATTTTATCATTAATAGCTTTTGTCTCTCGATTGTGTCCTATGACCAGATTTTTAAGAAGTGACAGTTTTTCCACTCTTTCATTATCAAAACCTACTACCATTAAGACTGCTTAATTGCTGCAGTGGAGGAGATGGAAATATCAGTTTGCTTTTACTGGCTTTGTCAGAAATACTGGCATTTTAATTTAGTCTTGTAATGTTATGTGGAACTCAGCAGTAAAAGCACAAATATTCTTATTCACTATATTGCCTTCATTTTAAGAACTTCGAAAAAATCTATAAATTTCAAGATTCTGTTCATGTAAGGGACTCCAAAACACAAATCAGATTCATGGAATAAAACAAAGAATTCTTATTCTTTTTTTTTTGTTTTGTTATCATTCTTTGGTTAATCGTTAAAAAATCCAAAGCAGAATTTTATCACTTCTCTTCATCTGATACAGGCAGCAAAAAGGCAGGGCATGGAGAGTTAGGGGTTTTTTGACTATGTAACCAACTATATTAGGATTGCAAATGTTAGCTAAGATAGAGGAGCTTATTGCTTTTAGCCGTATAAGTTTGTGTACAAATTAATACTGGTTTTCAGTTATTTTTTGTTCCATCTTACGGGGTTCCTCAGGAGGAGCTCTGAGGGTAGAAGTAATTCTTGGCAAGCTAGCCATCTTTAGAATTGCAAGGGGATTAGTGCTTTTTGGAAGCAGTCAGCTCTGCTTTTCATTTCTGTCCATGCTGTCACATGGATGGAAATTGTTAAGATCTCAGGGTCTCTATTTGGGAGCAGCTCACAGAAGATTCACTGTCCTTTAAATCCCTGAACTTACATCTTGTAGAGATTTGGGGGTTGGTTTCCTTTAGTAGGTATTGGTAATATTTCTGATCAGAAAACTGAAGCTTGAGGTTGAAATGAAAGGTTTCTGTCAACACTTTCTCATAGCAAACTGCTCACTTAGTGTTACAGGTTGGCAAACTGTGTAACCATTTGCATCTTGAACAAAGATCCAGGCTTGCCCTTTTCTGTTATTCTGAAAAAAATGTTTGGTTGAAAATTGCATCAGATCACTTAATATTGCAGTTTGATATAGTGTCTTTTTGTGCCATTGAGCCCAGACTTTGGAACATAATTGCCCAGCAGTATTGATTTAATTGCCTAAGTTTATTTGTGGACTCCTAATTATTGACTGGAGGTAAATTTAATGGAGAAACCTTTATGAACACTGGGAAGCTGCTGCTGTTGCTGTTATACATAATGAACTGCATCATATCCCTTTAGATCATTCTTCAAGCTAATTTTATTCCGCTGTGACAGTACGATAACATTTAAAATGTCATAGACATTTTATTTTTATTGCTGACATACGCCATTTTACTGCTGCATTAGAATTTTGGGGGGGACTGAGGGAAGCACTAGTTGCTTTTTACTGTCATTTTATGGGTTCCCCTAAAGTGTAATGATAAAGGATAGCACACCTCTGTTTTACACTTCATCTGTACCTTTATTTTCCATACTCTCATGGCTTGAAAAAGTCTTAATTTCTGTCAGCTTTACAAGAATGTTAATATTTCTGTGATAAATATTTTTACATTCCCAAGGCTCACAGATACCAGTCCTTGTTTTATCAACTACTATAGAAACACATGTGGAGAAACTACAGCACTACTAAGAAGCTTACAATTTGATAGAGGCATCTCTGCATCAGGATGTTATTATGTAAATAAGAATCATATAACTGAAAAGTACAGTCATGTTCTGAATTCCACAGAGCTAGTAAAAATCACTTATTGTCTAAACCTATGTCTTGAATGGCCAACAAGTGGTTTTTTAGTTGCCTTTTTATGTTTGTACATTAACACCCAATGACTAGAGTGTTCTTACTAAAGTATAAAAATGGAACATCTTAATAACTGACATTAGGATAAAAGGTTCTCTTGCCTATGAATAGCCTGTATGTGAAGAGGCGTCACAGGAGCACAGGCAGAGATATTTGCTGCCAGCACAGGGGTATCTGAGTCATCTTGTATAGAGACATCAAACTGATTATGCATTAGTGATTGGGCATGGGAGAGAGAAGCTGGGAGAAGTATCACATTATAGACCATTGAGTTTTCAGCAGTTCATGGTATTTGGGAAAGGAGGGAATGAGTATGGTTATCTCAATATGTATGTGTGTTTACAGCTTGCATGGGAAGTGGTGAGGCCTCTACCTACTTTCTCCCTCACATCTGGGTTTGTATGTCTGATTATTTGAACCTGGCACAGTATAGGCACTCTCTTTTTATAATCATACAAAAACAACCAAATAAAATACAACCAAACAAAATAGCAACTTTTCCTAGCTTTTTCCCATCATAGGAAACTTATATAACTAAACCAAGAGGATGACTTCCTTTCACGTAAACTTAGACAAGATTTCTTGTACCACCCTAGGCTTTCATTCATTGTGACTGATTGTAAGGAACAGCATCTCCAAACAATCCATTCATAATTTTGTATGCGAGTACAGCATGTTTGCAGGATCCAGGTTACTGCCTGAAGTCTCCAAGAACTACTTTTTAATAAAATACAGATCATCTGCCTAACTCTTCCAAGCACTGAACTAAATGACAGCATTGATTTGGCATGTTCCTTATCAGACATACAGCAGCACTTGCCTGCCCTTACTTCTCATGTACTCCTGGGGATGTCACATCTCACATAAACAAAACTGCCTAGTAAAAGCTTTCCTCTTATGACATCACGATGAATATACAAATCATATTCCATTGGTGAAAATTTCCAGAAGAGCTCCCTGCTGTCTGTTCTGTGGGTGCTCTGTAGGTATGTGTATAATCCATCTCTAGAACAGGTTTGGAACACTATATTCACTCTTTATCAGTAGGAATTTTCTCCAGTCCCTTTTTAGAATTTGCACTGGCTACTAAATAGAGATTTCCTCTGGTGTCGTCTGGGAATGTGCACTAACAGCTATGGTTGTTTCCTTATAAATTTCTTTTATTGAGTTGGAACTTGCCTGCTTTGCTTTCATTAGTCTTTCTCCAGCCTGAGTCTGTCTTCTGCTCTTTGAACAGGTCTCTGCTCTTTGCCTGACCTCTGCTCACACGCACACTTATGTATTCACTCATACATAAACACACCGGTGCACTCACCACTGCCGCCATCACCAGGTGTTTCAAGTACCTGCACCTGAAAAAGCAGCACCAGAGCAGTCTGAACTGTATCCTGGGCACTGTTAGCATCGATACAAGACCATCAGAATGTAATCATTATTTTCTTGTCATTATGAGAATAAGAGCTCAATCCTGTACATTGACAAACCGTTATGATATAAACCTATGTTTTATCTCATGCACACAAACAAAACCACATACCATCAATTCTGGGCTGAAAACAAGGAGAAGTCGGCTTGATTACTCAGGATAAGAATACAGACAGGCACATATATTTTATATAATCATGTATATACAGCCATCACAAAGCAGAATGGCCAAAGAACAATAGTGAAGTGAAGCATTTCTCTAATTTTTTATTTTGTTTTGTTTTCACTTTTAGTTTATAGTGAAATTAGGAGGGTTTAGTCATTGTAACCTGAGTTCCTTTAGTTTTATTTCGGGTTATTCCTTGTGGTTCACTCAATTCAATTTGAGGCAGCTCTGCAGTGTGTTTGGATAGTTTTGTTGGGCAAATGTATTATACTGATGATGCATATGGGGAGATTTAAAACAGGTGTAATCACTGATTTGTGTATTCCAGAAATTAAATACTTTTATTTTTATGTTAACACATTTTAGACTTTGTGAAGCAGAGGCCAAGTAATGCTGTACTCTGTAAATGGAGACACTATGTCTCATTAGAATAACAACATTGCTTGGATTCATTATGAGTGTTTTCACTGACAAATCAGTGTATATTTACGCATTTGTGCTGAGTGAGACTCAGTCATGTCATGTAAGGTTGATAAATATTACTAGTTTATTTTTTAAAGAAGGGATCTCCAAAAGAAGCATACTCAAGGTCAGAATAAATAGGTGAGGGAAATATAAGTAAATATCAGTATTCCTGACTCTAGGATCATACTGCTTTACAGTTATCCATACACCAAGATATCTGTCTGATAAGTTGTGTAACAAATATGCTATTTCATTCATATGGCTTTCTAGTATCAAAGAAGAAATCTGTAATTCTGGTAAATATAAACAAGTAAATAAAACTCTTCAAATCCACATGTAGTTTGCACTTTCAAATGTTGTGAATTTATACAAATCATGTAAATACTACTTCTCTTAAGCCTACCACAATTACTGATTCAGGATCGCTATCATTGTTAATACTTAGTGTTCAGTTGAATTGGTTGTGGCATAGATAACTGGAAAACATTTGAAGAAATATCATTCTGTATTAAAATACATAATTATCAGTAGTATAAATAAGCTTTCACTCCTTAGGTGTGCACTTAGCACTCACTGAACTCCCAAAGCCTTCCCCAAGCATATGGCAGGTTTGGAAGCTAGGATGAATACTTTGGAGCAGAGACATCTTCAACGGTTGTGAAGTTCTGGGGAGAAATGTAGAGGGAGGCTTCCCAGGATAGTTACAGAGCCGTCATTAAAAGTAAATCTGACAGGCTTCTATTAAAGATTAAGACTGTAGAGATCATCCAGTTCTCGGTGTCTGTATGGAAGGAAAACCAGATAAAAACATACAGCACTTTCTCTGAAACAAACAAATGTTGAAGGAATGATATAACATTCAACTTCCAAATGCTCTTGATTTAAATGGAAAGAGTTCTTGAAAGGTCACTTTGCTATGACATGGAAGCCACAGAGGGTAGTGAGCAGCAAGTAAAATGTAGCTGGAATTATATGAGCCAGAGACATCAATAAGAAACCATTCATCTCAGGCACAACATTAAAGAGGTGAAATGTATCAGAAATGAATGTAGTCAAGCTAGGCAAGAAGAATTAGAGACTTTGAGGTAATGGTATAGTGTTCTCATAAAAAACATATTTAGACGAGGAAGGAGAGCAATTAAGAATGAACAAGATGCTGGAGTCAGTGTTTTTAAAGCACAGTAGCAAGTAAGTGTCACAGAATTTCAGATAAGATTATGTCTTATATTACTGTGAATAGATTTGTGCTCAGTGAATTGGATCCCTCTATTCCCCAAAAAGTCATCACAATAGTGTACAGGAGAAACCTGACAGGTGTAGGAGACTACTAGAAAATTCTTACCAGAGACAGAAGTTATTTATGACAGATGGAGACATGTCTGGCTAGCAAGTACCAGCTCTTCAAAACCCCCTTTTCTACAGAAAAGGGAAACAATGCATATTACTGTATTTTTTCAGTAACTGCAAAGTGACTGGTGACCAACACGTAGGATTGCCATTACAGCCATTTCATGACAGATGCTTGCTATTAACAAGATTTTCCTTGCTACCATTTTAGGTTTTTTGTATTTTCCTGGCCTGTTCGTAATTATAAATATCAATATATTGATTCATATCTGTATATCAGTTCAGACATTACACCAGCATTTGTATTTGATAGACTTTTATGTCTGGGGTTTTGGTTTTGGTTTTGTTTTATATTTTTTATTCCACATATCTAGGAAACAGGCAGTACTCTATCTGGTGTAAGTACCGTACAGTTTTCTCTCTAAAGATGGAATAGAGAAGTGAAAAAATAAAATCAGAGCAGCGATACTCAAATGCAGAAACAGAGGGTGGTCTAGATGCAGAAGTATTGCCTTGAACTACAGTTGTGAAAAGCAGAAGAAACTGGTGATTGCCCTGCTCAACCAACTGCTGTATATTACCTAATCTATTTCCTGTGGCTTTATTAAAGTCAAATTATCTTTCCTTCTGATATGAGCATCGGCTGTTACTTTTGGCGTGGGGCTGACCCCTCGGTCACGCTGGTCTCAAGAAAGCTGACAGAGCTCTGTGAAGCTGACAAGACTTTTCAAGTGTAAACAGAAACTGTTCTGCTCTCCTCTGGCACAGCATCTGTGGCTGGAGCTGCAATGACGAGTGCTTTCTACCACCTCCAGAAGTACGTTCCAGCATACAGTGCACTGATGCACCAAGACTGTGAAAGAAAACCTCTTTAAGCCCTAAACCAATGACACTGAAAAATACACCAAATCTCATTCTTTGAAGACATTGATTGTGTAAATACGTCTTTTAGGTTGGACGAGATGTAAAAGGGATACAAATTCACTTTTCTCTGTAAATACGTAAATACAAAATTTTGATAGTGTGTTTTAGAGGAGCAGACGTTTCTGTCATATCCCAATCCATCAAGGCAATTGGAGCTTTTGGGGTTTTGGGGTTTGTTTTGCTTTGGGTTTTTTTGTTTACAAGTTTTCACGTGTGAGTGTAAGACAGTTGCCACAGTACTGAGAGCTGAACTGGTAGTTCTATCTCATCCTCCTGAGAGTAGTGAACATACACTACCTTTTCTGCATGCCCTAGAGATGACTGTAACCTTTTATTGATCAGCTGATTGAAGATAAATGACAGAGATGCTGGTACTGCAGTTTACATCATTAACATGGTCAGTAAAGCATGAATTGTTCAATAACGCGTTTATCTTTTTTCATTTTACTCTGTTCTTTTATCATTTTTATGGTAGAGAGCAAATTTTCAGACACTAACCAGGCAGGTGAACTTTAAAGATCAGATGTGTGCATGTGTGGTAGTTGTCAGAACCAAGTGAAATCTGATGGTTTAAAGATACTTAATAAATGTTTTTCACATGAAGAAAATAGAGTTCAATGATCATTTTTCTTACTATTTTTCTTTTTCAGTTTCCTTTTGCCTCATACTTAATGGATGCCATACTGGAAAAATTAAATGAGAAGAAGAAACTGGTAGAAGAGTACAGTTCTCTCATGAAATAAACTGTATGAAATTGCTAAGACCTATCTTTGCAAAGTGTGACTAAAATATGTGTTTCCTCCTGTCTTTCCTCTTCACATAAAGAACTGTCAATATGCATATCCAATACATAAGTAGAAACTCTGAACTAATTAATTGTTGAACAAGAGGAATTAATTGCATTCCTGTTCAGAAAGGAGTGTGGTATTTGATTCCCAAAGACAAAAAATGCTGCAAATCAATGCAAAGTTAGAAATTATTTTCCTTCAGGTCTGTTAGCAGTGAACACCAGTACAGGCTTTGTAGAAAGGGGATGTTTTTGCTACAACCAATACGCATCTGTAAAATTCTGAAAGTACAAAAAGCAGCTAAGTAGCTCCTGGTTGTACTAGTCAGACAGTAGAAGTAGAATTTGCGGAGGAACTGGGGATATCATTGAGATTTTGCATACCTAATTTCTTTTAGCTTCTTTGTAAGTCCCAGCTTTATGATATATGCTACGTAAAATAATATGCTTTATGTTGGAAAACATGAGAAAAATGAATGTAGAAAAAAGTATTCAATGTAGGGTAATACTCCTAAGAAAACCTGTATTTTCTTCTGTGTTGTAGTGTATTGTGTACAGTGAATTTAATTGTATTTTAAAAATTCAATTCAGTAAAGTTATTTCCAGTGTGGGGTTTTTCACTAGTAGTCCCAATTCATTCTCAGCTAACACCAAGCTGCAAGCTCTTACTTCCCTTGGGAAAGTGGTAGAGTTTTACCCAGTTGCTTCCATAGGATTTCTCTGGCAGTACTAACAAATAATTGCTGCTTCTTCACATTTCTGATGTTAAAAGAATTAGTATTCCTCCGGACCAACCCACCTGAAAAAAACAAAAGACCCAGGCTTCTGAATTCATGTGGCAATAACATTTAGCTCTTATATATGGCTCTTTGTCTGTGGATAGCAAGTTGTTTTACACAGGTATCATTATTCATGTCGAGTGGGGAATCGGAAGCAAAATCTATTTACTCAACAGAAGCATGAAACAGAGAAGTTTTCTGCATGTCAGTCCAGTGCTTTTCCTGCGATATCACTGTGCTACTTTTAATTTATGGAGTTCATTATTTGGTGGCTCTAAGAAAAGGATGAGGAAGACATCACTTAACTTCTGCTCAGTTTCATCTGGTGATAACCGGGGCTTGAGAGAATTTTTATTGCAGTTACTGAAAAATCACATAAACATATTCTACCTGCACCTGTAAATTAACACCTAGAACTAGCCCTATATAAAATAAAGAAATACATCTTGAGGAATGGTTGACCACCAGCTTTTCCAAAGGAAGAAATAAGGGAATCATATGAAACTATTAGGTGATATATTCAAAGCAAGCAGAAGGAAGCCACTCCCATGCAAAGGGAACTGAGCTGCGGAACTGTATGCCTCAGAATTTTACTGAAGCTAAAAATTTACATGGGCTCCAGTGCCAATAAAATTATGCCAGTAACAATTACGGAAGATAAATCCATCAAAAGACGTGGAAACCATGTTCATATGATTTTCAGCAATTCCAGTAAAATGTATTTGAAAATAATTTCAACATAACATGTATTGCTGGGTAGTGGTAGAGGAAAGAACTTCATGAGGCTGGAACTCTGTACAGATTAGCCCCTTTGTCTTCATTTCCATGCTCCAAAACACGTGCTGGTGTAAGTCTGATCCTGGTGCTGATCTTCTGTCTTACTGAAAAAGCAGGAACGTCAGCTAATTTACACGGAAGACTTTTTGAGACAATTTCCCAGACTAAGACCTTTTTCTTGTAACTTAAACATCTTGCTTTACTGGCCCTGCAAATTCCTTTTATCTCCTGGGCACCTGGGTATGGAGAGAGCTCTTTTCTTGGACTGACAGTAAACAAGAGCAGTGAATGCTTGTAGTGGGTTTTCACAGCAAGGTTTTGATAGTGGAGGGGCTACAGGGTTGGCTTCTGTGAGAAGCTGCTGGAAGCTTCGCCCACGTCCAATGGAACCAGTGCTAGCCAGCTCCAAGATGGACCTGCTGCCAGCCAAGGACAAGCCCATTAGTGGCAGTGGCAGCACCTCTGTGTTAACATATTTAAGAAGGGGAAAAAAAATATGCGCAACACAAAATTGCAGCAGAAGAGAGGAGTGAGACTGTGAGAGCAACAAGTCTGCAGACAGCAAGGTCAGTGCAGAAGGAGAGGGAGGAGGTGCCCGAGGCACCAGAGCAGAGGTTCCCCTGCAGCCTGTAGTGGAGACCATGGTGCTGTCCTCCTGCAGTCCGTGGAGGTCCAGGATGGAGCAGGTGGATGTGCCCAAAGGAACCCATGGGAAGCCTGTGCTGAGTCAGGCTCCTTGTAGGACCTGTGGATCTGTGGAAAGAGGAGGCTGTGCTGGAGTAGGTTTGCTGGCAGGACTTAGTGACCTCACAGGGGACCCATGCTGGAGCAGCCTATTCCTGAAGGTCTGCACCCCATGGAAGGACCCACGCTGGAGCAGTCTGTTCCTGAAGGGCTGCACCCCATGGAAGGACCTACGCTGGAGCAGTCAGTGAAGAATTGCAGCCCATGGGAAGGACTCATGTTGGAGAAGTTCACGGAGAACTGTCTCCCATGGGAGGGACTCCACACTGAAGCAGGAGAAGAGTGTGAGGAGGAAGAAACAGCAGAAACAGTGTGTGATGAACTGACTGTAACCCCCATTCCCTGTTCCCCTGTGCCACTTCAGGGGAGGAGGTAGGGAAATCGGGAATTAAGTTAAGCCTGGGAAGAAAGAAGGGTTGAGGGCAAGGTGTTTTTAAGTTTTCATTATATTTCTCAGTATTCTACTCTGATTTGAGTGGTAATAAACTAAACTAATTTTCCCCAAGTCTGGGGAATTAAGCCTGGGAAGAAGGGGGGTTTGGGGGCAATTTGTTTGTAAGTTTTGATTTTATTTCTCATTATTCTACTCTGACTTCAATAGTAATAAATTAATTTTCCCCAAGTCAGGTCTGTTTTGTCTGTGACAGTAATTGCTGAGTGATCTCCCTGTCCTTATCTTGACTGACAAGCCTTTTGTTATATGTTCTCTCCCCTGTCCAGCTGAGGAGGGGAAGGATAGAGCAGCTTTGGTGGGCACCTGGCATCCAGCCAGTGTCAAACCACCACAATGCTGCAGAACCAAATTATTATTTACTTCATCTGAAGAGAAAGCACAAAACAAAATCCTTAAACCCAGGTGGAGCCAGAATTACCACCATTTTTTCAAGGAATGGAAAATACAGCAGGTGTTGCTTATTTGCAGCTGTTTCCTTTGTGCATCATGTCAGGAGACTCAAAAATGCTCTGCAAAGAATTCTTCATAAATCTCCATGGCCTAGGCCCTAAGAGTGACATTTATTTTCTCCTTTTGAAAATTATTAGTGTCAGTAAGCCTGATAAGCTTGCTTGGCCAAAATATCGTATTTGGACTATACCAAACCAGGCTCTGCAGAACATACTTCAGTAGAGATACATCTGTTTCCTTTCATCCGAGTCTTCTGTAATTGTCTGCCTTGTCTCTGATGAGATACTAACTTCTTCAAGTCAACGTGCTCTTGCTCATAAGTGAGCCAGCAGAGCTGCCATCAGCACTTTTGCTCCATGGAAGAGACAGATGACAGCTCACTCTGGCAAAGTGAGTCACTGATGGCAGCAGCACAGCGCCTTAATCAAGTGACTATGTTGGGATGGCACATACTCTTCCAATGAAGGAAAAACCTCCCTCACTCGATCTAGCAAAAAGTCTTTCTAAAAGATCACCTGAAGAACTTTTTACCCTATGTTGTCATCACGGGCAACACAACGGCTTCACGTTGGAGAATTTCCATCAAATTAATTTATTAACAAGCTTTTAATTACTGATTCTGGTATTGAGAAAGAAACAAATACATGAGTGCCTTGGGCAGTCCCAGGCCTGGTCCCACACAGGTTACCTGCAGTGCCACCACCTGCCAGCTGTAAATGGATGCTCTGTCCTTCCTGCCTGCGTGTTAACCTGGAAGCCTCACCAAGGAAAAGTCTCAAGTTTATACTGAGGAAGCATGTGGTTAAGTACCTGATGTAAAGATTGGACACAAAATTATACAGATTTGCAATTTCTGCATTATTTTAGCTACCTGAAGTCTGCATGGCATTGCATCCCCAACCACTGCCTTGGGATATTCAGTGGGGTGGCCATATTTGGCCTGCACTAGCAAGCAGTCCTCAGAGACTGCTGTACAGACCTGGCTGCTTTCTTTGGCCGTAGGTCTTTAAGCTTGCTAACGCAGTAGCAGAGTTAAATGAATTCTCAAAAGAAATCATGGCAGCTATAGGGTTGCTTTTTCAGTTTCTAAATTTAGAATTACAACATACAGTCCATTTCTACCATTTATGCCGTTCTGCTCAGAGAAGCTAGTGCACACAAGCCTTGTGAGCCATCAAAAATGCAAAATGAGTGGTTGCCAGGTCTGTTTCCTCAGTCCCTCAAGCAGCCTGTTTCTGGCTGGTGCTTTCTCTTGAATGCAGACATGTGGAAAGAGGCAGAAGAAATCTCACGACATTTTATTTGCTATACCAACTTGTTCCTTCTGATGCAGAGAGGGTTAACTTAAAACATATATTTTAAGAAATGTTTTTTAAAAACCTATATCCAGCACTAATATTTGTAACTGGCTTTTCTGAAATATAAAAAGAAAACATTTTGAAAATAGGAGCACGCAGACAAAGGCATGTTTTCCCTTGGATTCTGGTGTGTCTGGTGTTCTTTCCATGGCATTTATCACTCTTTTGGGTCAGTGGTGTGTCCTTCATCTCACAAGCCAGCTTCTAATTTCCAAAAACATCAGACTGGGGGAGCAAGGCTCAGATTATAATTTGCTGTCTCAGTTCTGCAGTGAAAATTCTGGATCAGCCTACTTGGATGTAGACTCAGCTTAGAGCCTGGGAGCTTGGTGTCTCCCTTACTGTGCTGCAGGGGCGCCTTCCCTGTGGGAAGGACGGAGCCTGGGCATTGATGACATGGCTGAAGCTCTGGCCTTTAACTTCCAACACCTGCTTATTAAAGACAATGCCGCAGCACCCGTTGCAGCAAGACAGAGGTTGCTATTAGCAAGCCAGTGTAGGTAGAAGTCATGACGCCAGTCTCCAAAGGCTATGGGACACTTCATAAGTCATCTGCTTATTAAATTCAACAGTAAATAACTTTATCTCTTCCTCTTTGTACATTGTACCGAACAGGGTATCTTGATTCACCAAGGAAGATGGTTCCAGAGAAAGAATACATGTATTGTCAGGTACCAGTTTGTCTCTTTATAGAAACCTCTGGAGTGGCTAGGATGGGATGGGAGGATGGTGGTTATCACTTGAAGTAAAACCAATGTCTGCTGAATACCTCATTACTCTCCTAAAATTATTGAGCCTACCGTGGCAAAGATTTTCTTCCTTCTTACATTTTAAAGTGGTGGGTACAGTTCCCTGCATTTTAAAAAGATACTTTTAGTACAGTTTTGTAGTGTGCAAATGGAACCCGAGTACGCTAATGAGAAAAGGAGCAGGAAAACAACCCAAAGCATAAATGAGATGTTATGATGAAGAGGAAGAAAAATAACTATACTTGACAGGTGCCTGAAATTATAGCACTGCTAGTCTTTCTGCAAACTTTGCTGGAAAGGTCTCTAAGTATCTTTGATGTCTCTTCATCTTTTAAAGGTATTTCCATTCAACATTTCTGATTTTATATATACAAATGAAAGTGAAAGTATCAGCATTTTTCAGTGAAAAAGTTTTCATCTAGTTTGAGTATTTTGTAAGGAGAATAAAAATGCTGGTATTCCAAAGAAAACGAATTTTTACCTTTTTCTGCCACGAATATTGAAGTCTGTCTCTGCAATGAACATACTTGGGTTTACTGCTTATTTAATCTTTGACCCACCAACAGAAGAGGAGGGGGCTTCTGAAATAACCTATCTTACTACAAAATGATTAAAAGTACATGTCTGTATTATGTTTTATGAACAGTATAAAAATCCCTTTTTTGCTGGAACCAGGCTCAGATTACACATGCATGTTACAAATTTAGCAAAGAACTGATACTATTTTGGGGAAAAGTATTAGCTCGACACTTTCAAGATTATATTGCCAACAAAGCTAAATATAACAGATAATAAAAGCAGTGCTGTTTTGAACGAAACCTACAAATATCCAGAAAATCCATTTAATCTGTGTTTCTTTTATTAAGGTAGTAATTTTATATTTTGGTACTTGCTGATGTGGCCTCTAGATGGCAGACTTCCACAAAAAATGGGTCAGTGCTGGCTTCTGACAACGGCAGATGGCGGGTTCCCCCACGCAGCCTGGCTGGGACCTTGATTCCTGCAAGCTTCCAAATACTGTGTCAGACAAGCCTGTCACATAGCTGATATCTCAACATGTGGAATATATTGGCTATTTATAACCATTACGTACAGTGTCTCAAGGGTGGGTGAGTCCCTAAAATTTAACAACTTAGACACACACACACACATACATGTGCGTATGCACACAAGCATGTGTGTGTACACATACATGAATGTGAAAGCTTCAGAGTTGTGCAGAGCTTCAAAGTTTTTTAAATGTTCTAACCCTTTCAAAAATTTTCATTATGTACTCTAAAATGTCAGAATTCAAGTCAGAGCATCTGTCAGTAGTGACTTCTCACTTTATGTTTCTGTAGTACCATCTGTTTAATCCGCACAAGTCCTAATTTACTCTGACAGGAGTCAAAGACATGAGTCTTCCAAAACATAGATTTCGTATTACAAATTATATCCATCTGCTTCCATCCTGAGGATTCTCTATTAGACAAGTCACTGTGGGTGTCTCCCCATGTTCCTCAGCACTTCCTCATTGTCTGAATAATCTGGTTATATTCGGGGTGCAATTTTTAAGGCTAGGTATTCACATGATTGAGACTCTAGCTGGGTAGTGTAATTATATTATATGACCTAATGGTCACAATAAAGAGGAGTTCAGGGAGAAATCAAAAACATTCCAAAGTGCTCATGTAGCCATCATGCAGTGTCTCACTTTTTGTATTCTTGCAAAAGAAGGGGAAACCTGTTTACACTATTATGTTTTCTCTGTAGTGCCTTGAAGAAAAATATGTAGAATAAAATATTATGCCAAGTCTGCAAGTCCTTCAGCCATGTACTTCCATGCTTTGCTTTCTTTCATTATGCACTATTCTCGTACATAAAATAAGGGTCTATTTTTGCAATTTCCTGATTTGAGATTTAAGAATTCCCATAGTACAATTATATGAAATTTCTTCTGGTATAATGAACGCTTGAGAGAGCTGGGAACACTCCCTGACTTCTGCTATAATCACATATTTAGAAATTAGTTGTGTTGCTAGCTGCGTTAATTTTTTGTTACTTTCAGGAATGCAGAGAGGCTATGGAGTCAGGAAGGTCTGTGTTTTAATTCTGGCTGTCATTCCTTCAGCCAGGTTATTTGCCTTTTCTGTTTTGTCTTTGCTATTGAATTAACATTTAGCTAAACTACAAGGGAAAAGGGAGCTAATTTCAATAGCTGAGCCGTTGTACACAGTTTATGCATCACCATTGGATTGCTTTGTATGATTAAAACTGGATATGAAACTAGTATGTGAAAGCAGTATGTCTCCAAACAGGTAGGTCCAGAGCCCAAGAAGCAGAGTCCAGCTTGTTGAAGATATTGGCTGGATATCTTGAGGGTTTTAGGTCTGAGATAAATGGATTAATATTTGCATCCTTCTCAGCTATATAGAAATCCAGCTTTCTGTGAGGGCTGTTTTACAGCATATTTAACTTGCTGGGGAAATTTAAGGCTCATGTCTTTCTGAAAGAATAAGCTTACCATACTAACAGCCTATTCTGATACCTGTGACAGACACTATAGAGAAATAGTTCAAACTCCAAAAAAATAGGGTTTTTGGGTTTTTTGAGTCCAAATCAACAATATTGAACTTACTGCAGAGCACTGATTTGACATCTTCCTGAAACAGGATAACTCCCTTGGTAAAAGAATCTGTAATTCAGCCAATCCTAGCTTTTGAAGAATGACAGTCAGATTTCCTTCATGGTTGGTTCTTGTTGAACAAAACAGAATTTGCAGCTTAAAATGTCACGATTTGTATTTAAGAAGGTACTGAACCTGGGCTGAAGAACTGATGTGATGGAGAGTCCAGTATAGTAGCCCTATGATCGATAACTCTCACAACTCAAGATTTCCTATTGAAATTGTCTAGCTTCAGTTTCAAAGCTTGGCATTTATGACTATCAAACAATTCCCCCTGTGCAGGAAATCAAGGCTGTGAGCTAGACAGAACTTTAATTTTAAGTCATGGTGTGCATATGGGGAGGAGAAGCATGAGTGGACCACAATGGATCTTTGCTACATCTTTACACATTGCTTATTCTGCAGAAAAACTGTTTAAATTATGTGCCAAGTAATGGTCTCATTACACAATTATTATTCAAAAAGTAGTGCTATTTCCCTATTGTATTTGATCGTTCTCAAGTTACACATGCAAGAATCCATTTACACTCTTAGCTACAACTTTGCATTAGGAGCTCATGTTGAACTGGTTATTTCAAGGCATTAACCTTCATTCTCTAAGTATGGCCAATGTCTTTATTCCTTGGTTTATGACCACACTTCAGAAATAAGTGTAGGCAACAGGAGCTCTATCTATATCTTATCGATGTGAAAATCAGGGTTTACAGGTGTCAATTGAGAATGCAATGATTTTTATTCTAAAAATACTGATTTTCTCTATGGTGTGCCTTTTACAAATGTAAATGGAAGAATAATAATGACCTTATAGAAACGCTAAGATGAATGGTTACTTACACGCTTATTTATGTAACTTACTATCTGTATTAAATTTAATTGAAGGTGTTCTTATAGTTGCTAATTCTACACTTTTGAAAATTGGACTTCTAAGTTCTGAAGAAAAATAATGCTTCAAAAATGAAACCTGATTGTACTAGAAGAATATCATACACATAAGACATTTACTGATTTGGGAGTGCATTGCTGTGTTCTCCATACAGCCTACCCTTGAGCATCTGGCTCAAGACATGAATTTCTCTTGTCAATTTCTCTTATTGTCATGCATGTTTTCCTAGCACTAAAAAGCAAGTGAGGCTACTAGCTGGCACAAGTGAAGCACGAGCTACCCCCAGGGGTCTGTGATCTGTTTCAGACAGGACAGACAAGCTCGATGCTCTGAAAACCCAAAGACAGTGTGAACTGGGACTCCACCCCACCGTGTTCCCTGGGCCCTGCCATGTGCTTACTCCAGAAGCAGTCTCATGATCCATGTCCAATGTCAGCCCAGGAAACCCAAACAATTCAGCAGCCGCAGGAGACAAGACTGGAGATGGGCACTCCTACAGCATAGCTCAGCCTAGGACTGGTGCCTGAGCCCGAGCTCAGGTGGGCTTCTGAGCTGAGGCGCTGGGAGTGCTGGGTGAAGGTTCCTAGAAGAGCTTGTGTCTCTGAAGAATTTAGGGCTCTGACAGCATTTTTCCTTCCTTTTCTGGCAGAGCAGAGTTCACTCCCCACTTCAGCCCATCAGGCTCCATTGTGTTGCTCCTCTCTTAACTGTGCTTTTTGATTCCTTCCTCTTTCTTGGCTCCTGCTGTGGTCCTGACCTGGCTTTCCAAGCCTTCACTGGATTAACATGGCTGTGAAGTTAATGTTCATACGTTGTTCATCTAGTTGTTGTCTTCACATATTATTTCAGAAGTAATGCATACTAGATAAGAATGCCTGTGAAGTGAGTCTGAGCTACTAGAGCTCATGAAAAAAATCTAGTACAGCAGTTCAACGCTGACTGAAGATCATCTTCTTTAAAGTCAGCAAAGTGAAATGCCATGGTCTCTTCCTCTGTCAGTTCAAATGGAAGAATAAGCAGTGATATTTTTTTTTTAAATGTTCTGACATTAAAATGGTTTCCTTCAAAAGAAGACTTTAGTAGGGCTTCCTATGGAAGGAAGTGGTTACAGGGTGGGGTTTCAGTCTTTTAAGACTGAAACAGCCACGTCCTCCGGATAGGATAGACCTCCCCTCCAAAAATGAACAAACAGGGAGCACATTGTTTGAAACTGATCTGAACTGCCACTAAGACAAATAGGATTCAAATGACCTTTGAACACAGAATTTCTCAGATCACTGTGATCCTCTTCCTTTTCTGTTTAGCATTTGAAATTCAGTAACTGGATTAAAATTTGAATGTTTCTAAAAGATGTTGAGACAGTAAGTGGGTGGATATTGAACATGTGCTGTAAACTTTTAAGTGGTAAATCAGGAACTGAAGTATTAAAGCAGCACAGGTTACCTATTTTAGGTAAAAGACCTGCCTAACAGTGGATGGCACTGAAGTACACACTATGAGGCCAAGTAGGCTACAGGAAGTGGCTAAGTTCCACTACAAAGCTTCATTTTGCATGGAATTAACTGGATAAGGGGTTTTCCTAGTATTAACCTCCCCCAAAATAGCATCTGTATTTAAGGTGCCATGCAAAGAGGATTTCTAAGTCATCTGTGAGGTCTAATTCAGAAGTAATCTTGGCATTATGATGGAATCTCAGCAGACACTTGGCATAGTGATGATTTAATAATTTACTTTGGGACTTCAAGGAAGGCTTTGATACGATGCAGGCTAACATTCTGTCTGGTTTGATATGATCCTGGCTTACCTACTGACTGACATACACAGTTTGCTGAGACTTGAATATGTGCTTCCTGTTAAAGAGGAAGATTTCAGTATTCAGCAATATAAAGGGTTTGCAGTGGTGCGACACAGATGAGGAGGGGAACAGATTAAGTGCTGAACTTGAAGTACACTAGAAGTCACCTGGATATTAAACAGCCTCTTGAATCAGTGCTGACTCTGTTGCAAGAAGAATGAAGAACAATGATGCAATCAAAACACCAGATGAGCGGCAACACCTCCTTCCTGCCTTCTCATATCTGCATCTGCTGTGTATTCTACAGAAGGAAAGTCTCAAAACAATGCATTGTGGGGTGACTTCAAAGAAGTTGTCTTGCCAATATTTTAATTTCGCATTTTTGTTACTCTTAGAGCTCTCTGGATCTTGATATGTCTTGTGATTAGTGGAGCAATGAAAGGTCAGGATCCCTCCTGTTCTGAACCTGTCTTAAGACCTTGTCAAGTCACTTCTTGTTTGCTGTGACAGAGAGGCTATTTGCAGGAGCTGGTCGGATTCCTTCATATGGCTTTCCTTTAAAAAAAAAAAAAAAAAAATTAATAGGCAGTATTTTCCACAATTCATTGTTCTTTTCCAAACCATAATGATTCATTATGATCTATTTCTACTCTTGTGCTTGCATATGTGCTTTTAATTTTGATCCTTGCACTTACTTGGAATATGATTCTGTATTTAGTCAGAGATAGATAAAGAATCAGAGGCTGCTCAGTTATTAAAAAAAAATCACTTTCCTTGAACAGTAAACATGGCCTAGTAATAATTTTAATATTATAATTTTTATTGCAATAATTACCTGAATTAAATCTCCCAGCTTCCTGTATATGCAAAGTTTATTCGTCAACAGCTTCCTGGTGGCCTCAAAAACACCTTCTTTGTTACAGCTTTGAACTGGAGGATGTTCTGTGTTGTAGGTATAAACTAATCAAAGCCTAATTTTGATACCCTCAATCTAAAAAGTACCTTTGTCCACAGACTACTGAGATCTACAGAGTTTTTATCAAGAGTTGTATGATGGAGACTGGCACATCCAGATGCAGCAGCATCTGGAACCAGACTAGCAGCAGCATCTGACTGGTAATTAAAATTTAAGCTCAATGATAAAAGCCAACACACAGATACAAGCTATCTAATATTATTTGTGTCTTACATCCAAGGAACACTTTGCATCCAAAGAACTGAAATATGGGGACAAGACTACTGTGTCCATCTAGAGAGATGGAACAAATCAGTTGTAGTCCAAGTCAGGCATAAAAAACAGAACTGTTGTTTTCCAGTGCTGCACCACACAGGTCACAGATCCTGATCATATATGACAGCCAGTGGAATTCATGTTTCTTTTTAGCTGAGATGGGCACCCATGCTGCTTTTGCTACGATTTACTTCTATCACGCTGCTTTGCTGCACACTATCCTGTACCAGTAGGTTGTAATTCAGATACCTAAACCTAAATGCCAAGTGATTCTGTTTTGAATCTGCTGAAAGAACTGGAGATTTGTGCAGGTACTATGAAAAGGATAGGAAACCTCTGCAGCAAGGAGATAACCTGAGAAGCACATTTTAGTAGTTATGTCTTTTATGAGCATTTGCAAGAAAAAAAAAGCACACTAATATAGAATATGGTTTCAAAAAAGGTTTTAATCATTCATAAATGGAGATGCAAACCTATTGTAATTTTAACATAACCTTTACATTATCCAGTAGTAAAATCTGACATCAGTGACTCACTCCTTCCCTCCCTATTCCCTCCAAACCTCTAAGAAAACTTTGTGACAGCGACAAATAGTGGCTTTTCACTTTTAAGCTCTATTCCCCTGAAACCTGCTGACTGAAAAAAAGCAGTGACTCATTGTTCTTGTGTGTAGTTCTTCACTACATCATATTTATTGATAATGTGTGAAATGGTACACATATAAACCAAAAAGAAAATGCCTTTTGTTACGGTCTGTAGGTTGGAGTCATAAATCCTAAAACACTACTAAAAAGACAGTGACTTTCCAACAAGTGAGTGAAAAGTGTCACACTTTTTCATTAATTGCTGATGCCCTCAATTAGTCAATGACTTGGTTTAAAAGGAAGTGTGGGTGCATAGAAAAACAAGCCTTCTGTCTTGTGAAATATCCAATGGCACTTACTTTACAGGGGTTACATAGAAGTCTATCAAAACAGAGAGGAAAATAAATCAGTTGTAACATGTCTATAGGTGGTCCCACAAAATAATCCTGATCGATGCTCATGAAATTTTCAGTAGAGTTCAATCCTGAGTAGCAGTAAATTGCTTCTGACATTGCAGTGGTTTATATACCATTTTTATTGGCTTAATGAAATATACATGTGTACATTCTCCCTTGTCTGCCCTTGACTCTTCTTAATGAGCTCATCTTTTTGTAGCCTTCATTTGTCACAACAACCACCTTAAAGCAAAAGGAAAAATATAAACAATTTGATAACTGCTGCAAGTTAAACATGATATTAGATGTATTCTACATATTATGTATTATCAAGACTTCATACCATTGCCCATTCAAGCCATCTGTCCTAATTCTGCTTCTGAAAAAATATCGGTTGTCATTGAAAAAAAAATTATTAGAGAAAATTATTTGGCCATAATTATTCTAATCAGGTTATTAATTATTAATCAAAAATTTTTATATTAACATCTTATAACCCACCATAAAACCAAGAAGGCAATCAGGAGGAAGTGATCATTTTTAATGAAGAAGAGATCTATGTTTTAGATGTTGATTTCTAATCAAACTGAAGTCACAGGAGAAATGTTTGAGCTCACTCTGGGAATAGGACAATGCTGAGGCCTTAGAATTTAGTCAACATTTTATGACCCAAGAGCAATAATCTAGGATACCTTTCTGGCTGGTTAATCTGTGAATGGTTTTGATTTAGACCATTGTTTGATATTAGTGGTAGCTGAAGGGGAAAGTGCACGGAACTGAATTAATTTATTTAAATTCTGATGGTATTATTAGCTCAGGATAAGCTCATCACTCTTAGTCTTGTTCACCTGTTCTACCATACTTTCTGCTTTGCTAGGACACTTTTTGCCTCCAGTGTCTGCTGCATAAATGCCACAATTGTCCAGCCTTATTCCATTGCCAGAAGAAATAATTTTAGCACATGGCTGATGTCATCTTTGTACAATGAACATAACTTTGCTGATGTTTGGAAACTTCTGAATTGTATTTCTTGGCTGGTTCTCTTGTATATTGAGAATTTACTGTATATATTTCTCTACATTTTCTTGTATGTCTCTTCTAGCCATCTAACCTTTTATACTTGTTTTGTCTGAAACAGAGTTAATTTTACTTCTTAGCAGCTTGTATGGTGATGTGTTTTGGATTTGTGACTAAACCAGTGTTGATAACAGACCACTGTTTTAGCTGCTACTGAGCAGTGCTTGAACAGTGCCAAGGCCTCCTCTATTTCTCAAGCTGTGCCCCCAGCAAGTTGGCTGGGGGTGCACAGGAGTTTGAGAGGAGTCACAGCCAGGACAGCTGGCCCCAAAGGGATATTCCATACCATATAACATCACCCTCAGCAATAAAAGCTGGGGGAAAGGAGGAAGGGGAAACATTTGGAGTTATGGCATTTGTCTTCCCATGTAATCATTACACGTGATGGAGCCCGGCTTCCCTGGGGGTGGCCGAACACCTGCCTGCCCATGGGAAGTGGTGAATGAATTCCTTGCTTTGCTTTGCTTGTGTGCACAGCTTTTGCTTTCCCTGTTAAACCGTCTTTATGTCAAGCCATGCATTTTATCACTTCTGCCCTCCTGATTTTCTCCCCCATCCTCCTGAGGGTGCATGTCGGTGGATAGGTATGAGCGAATGTCTGTATGGGTCTCAGCTGCCCACTGGGGATAAACTGTAACAGTCTTCCTCAGACATGGTTTCTTAAAGGATTGCATGCTCGGTTACAGAGTGCTGTGAACTCTCACTTAGCTTCATTACAGACTCCGACTTCCTGTCCCTGAGAAAGTCTTACTGTTTTGTTAGGAATTCATTGTGTTCCTCCCTCCCTGCCCAACCCCAGTAAATCCTGTGAGCTTCTTGTCCCAGAATCTGCTCCTGATCCACTCTCTCAGTAGATGTCCAGCCCTTCAAAATCATAAGACTGGTTTGTTTGTTTTAATGAGGTTAGGCACTCACTGTCTTTGTGTTTTTTAAAAAATAGAAATGTTTTCTTACATTGCACTTTTGTATAGAGTGCCATTCTCCCTGGCTTCATAGAATTCAGTTGCCATTGCCCAGCTTAACTAAAAGGCATTCAATTTATCATGTACTTCAAAACCAGCTATTGTCTTCAACTTGCAAAGTGAACTTTTGTTTAAAACTTTTTCCAATATCCATCTCTACAGACTCAAAAGTCTATACTCATCTGCACAGACTAAACTTGTGGCAGGTTACTTTGGCTGGATGCCACGTGCCCACCAAACCTCTCTATCCCTCCCCTCCTCAGCAGAACAGGGAGAGAGAAGATAAGACGAGAAAAAAACTTGTGGGTCAAGATAAAGGCAGTTTAATGAAGAAGCAGCAAAAGTCCTGCATGTGGAAGCAAAGGAAAACAAAAGGTATTATTCTCTAGTTCCTATCAGCAGGTGATGTTTGGCCACTTCCCGGGAAGCAGGGCTTCAGCACAAGTAGTGGTTGCTCCTGAAGACAAATTTAAATAATGAATGCCTCCCCTTCCTCCTCCTTTCTCTTAGCTTTTACTGCTGAGCTGATGTCACATGGTGTGGAATATCCCATCGAGCATATTGGGTCAGCTGTCTAGCCTATGTCCCCTCCCAAGATCTTGCCCACCCACAGCCTACTGGGGAGGGGGTGGGAAGGTTGGAGAGACAGCCTTTATGATGCCTGGTGTGTTATGGCCACCTTTTCAGCTACCAATAGAAAGCACAGCACTATGAGGGCTGCTATGGGGCTCAGCCAGACCCAGTACAAAACCACAGTGGGGCTTTTAACTGCTTCATCTTTCCCATTAGAGTTTCTTTCCCCTGTAAGTGATGACCAGGCATTGCTTAGGTTGTGGTTTTACAGCCACCTAAGCCAACAGAAAAATTCACTGTCATTAAAAGTGACAACCTTTCCATCACTTTCCTGCTTTGGCTGCATGTTCCCCGTACTCCCTTTGGGCTAGCGCTAGCAGCTGTGTAGGTAAATGCAAAACGAATCTTCTTTCTTTCCTTTGATTACTTTTCAGTTGTGTCAGTTTCCTGACCCAGCTTGCTACAGAGATGCAGAAATGAGCAGTTCACAGTGTGCAGGGGAGCAGAGGAGGGCAGAATAAGTATGGACTTGGGGAGGACGAAGTGGCAGGAGATTCATCATGTCTTAATCTTCCTGCAAGAGATCTACTTTGCGTTCACCTGCATCAGCCTTGTCAGGCGACCTGTCCAGACCCAGGTGTAATACTGAGATTCTAAATTCAGGTTCTCCTATGTGTCAAGAGATTTTTTTTTCATCAGATGTAAGACCCCGTTTGACTTAAACAGAATAAAGACTTCACTTTGGGGAACACAGAAATCAAAGTAGTCCTTGTTGGCTGCTATGTGCTAGACATATCTTTCAAACTGTTTAAGCACACTTAAGAGTGCTAAGGCTGGGGATGATCCCAAAAGCAGAATTGATTGGAACCTGCAGAAAACTATGTAGCTTTTGTATGCTGTAAACAAGTAGTACAGGCAAACAGGATAGTCCCACTGTTATTACCGAGCATTATGAGCACAGCCCTCAGTTTTACCTTTGAATGTATAGATGGTATCAACTCAGATTCCGACCTTGTGGATACATCTACACTGCAGATTTGGTATGTAACCTCACAGGAATGTCAAGGTATGTTGGGTAGACCCTGCTTGGATGCCAGGTGCCCACCAAAGCTGCTCTATCCTTACCCTCTTCAGCTGGACAGGGAAGAGAACATATGATAAAAGGCTCATCGGTCTAAATAAGGACAGGGAGATCACTCAGCAACTACTGTCACAGACAAAACAGACCTGACTTGGGGAAAATTAGTTTAGTTTATTACCACTCAAATCAGAGTAGAATACTGAGAAATATAATGAAAACTTAAAAACACCTTGCCCTCAACCCTTCTTTCTTCCCAGGCTTAACTTAATTCCCGATTTCCCCACCTCCTCCCCTCAAGTGGCACAGGGGAACAGGGAATGGGGGTTACAGTCAGTTCATCACACACTGTTTCTGCTGCTTCTTCCTCCTCACACTCTTCCCCTGCTCCAGCGTGGGGTCTCTCCCATGGGAGACAGTTCTCCATTAACTTCTCCAACATGAGTCTTTCCCATGGGCTGCAATTCTTCACTGACTGCTGCAGCGTAGGTCCTTCCATGGGGTGCAGCCCTTCAGGAACAGACTGCTCCAGCGTGGGTCCGCCATGGGGTCACAAAGTCCTGCCAGCAAACCTGTTTCAGCTTGGGCTCCTCAGTTTCTATGGGTTCACAGGTTTTGCCAGGAGCCTGATCTAGTATGGGCTTCCCATGGGATCACAGCCTTCTTTGGGTATCTACCTGCTCCAGTGTGGGGGGTTCTCCCTGCGCTGCAGGTAGGTGTCAGCTGCACCATAGGCTTCACCACAAGCTGCAGGGGAATTGCTGCTCCGGTGCCTGGAGCACCTCCTCCCTCTCCTTCTCCACTGACCTGGGTGTCTGCTGAGTATTGCTCTCACACATTCTCACTCCTGTCTCTGGCTGTAGTTGTGCGGTTTTCTTTTTCCCCTTCTTAAATAGAGTATCACAGAGAAGCACTACACTGTTCCTGATGGGCTCGTCCTTGGCCAGCAGTGGGTCCGTCCTGCAGCTGACTGGCACTGGCTCCATCAGACACAGGGGAAGCTTCTAGCAGGTTTTCACAGAAGGCACCCCTGTAGACCTCCCCTCCCCCTCGGCCCCCCCCCCCCCCCGCCCCCCCCCAACAAAAGCTTGCCACGCTTTTTAAATTTTATTTTATAATTTTTATTTTATAGTATTTTATTATTGCCATAGTGCAAATGAGAACAGTGTAGCAAGTGCACCATGGATCTTTTCAGGTGTCTCCTTGTGGAAATGACCTGCAAGGTCCTAAATACTGGCAGAAGTATTCAGAAAGGAAAAAATTAGTTTTAAGTTCAATAGAAAAGTTGTTGGTTCCAGGACGCTTTGGATTAAGTAGCACCTTAAGCCAAGTTTCAGTAAATGCTAACAGTATTGTAGACATTAAAATAGTGAGTGCCCAATCTCATTTGAAAAACCAAAGAAACTGTTACAGCTATGTTCAAAACTATTTTGTGACACTGTTTCAGAATGTTTTACTCTACCATGATAAATAGAATTTTTTTGTTTTATGAAAAACTTTTCTTCCTTTCAGATAACTTCTCATGACATCTAAATAACCACATCAGTTTATTTCTTTTTTTCTTGGCATAAGGTACTAGAGTGCCAGTCATAGCCCCCATTGTAAAGAACATGGCACAAAGAAGGAGAGTGCTTTAAGGTTATCTAGTGATGTTGAAATCGCAAACCAGGTGTTTTAATTTGAAATCTAAACACAGAACAATGTTGTACAGATACAGGGAGTAGACATAAAGAAAAGCAATGCTTCATGTGTAGATGTGGTGCTTAGTGGTATGGATTAGTGGTGGACTTGGCAGTCCTGGGTTAACAGTTGGACTTGATGATCTCAAAGTTCTTTTCCAACCTAAATGATTCTATGATTCTATATATTTGTTTTAAAAGGCAAATCAAAAAGTCTTTTTTCTTTACTTCCAGATGAAAAGCATTAGTGCTTATCCACTGATAAGTAGATCATTGTGGATTCAAAGTCAGCAAACTATTCTGCTGTGCTCGATTTTCTATTTGGAAACTCCGTTCAGATTAAGATCACTGCACACATCAAAGAGGATACAGCTTTGGAAATCATTCTGTCATTCAGATTGCCCTTTGGAAACAACTCTGTCACTTTTGCACAGATAGTATGCTATTTCTTGTATTTGAGAAATAATTTTGCAATAATTAAGATTTCCCAACCAAAAATCTTGCCCTTATCTGCTAAGTAAGGCAATGTGCAAATCTCCACCTGAAGCCTTTCCATACATCGGCTTTTATATTTCAAATAAAAAATCTATTGCTAAACATTATCTGATAGAAGCATACACATGAAAATCTTTCTCACTGGTTGAATAAGACCAGACACAACATTGATCAATTTCTTTAAAATGATACTGTATTTGGAGTCATTAATTCCCCAGCTTTCTTTTTGAAGGAACCCATAAGCACAGGCCATTATTTTTAAGCAAGTTTCTTTGAAGATCTGGACATTTATTTTTTTTTATTTCCTTTCCACCGTGAGAAAGAACAGTATCCTCCCAACAGATGCAGGTAACTTCCTGCTACTTCCTTGTGATTTCTTTCCCTTGTGAAGTATAACTTGGCACCCAAAAGACAAAATACACATGGAAAGAAGAATGATTACAAAAGAATGAAAAGATCGTAAGAGAATAGTGTGTTTAGTGGATGAGGGTCAGGAGGAAATTACAAGGAAAGACAGTTTTCATGGCTTTGAGTTTGTTAATGACTGCTTTGAAAAATCATGCGAAAGACTACTCTTTGGATGGTTAATACAAGTTGGGTACCTTATCAGATACACCATACTTTAGCCTCTTTCTATAGTGGCATAACTGGAACTATCTAAACACATGAGAAAATTAATGTTAAAAGCAATGTAATGCAGAGATCACACTGAATAGGAATTGGGAAGATTTGGGATTTGGGGCTTTTTATAGGTACCCCTTAGAGTTGCCCTTTCCCACATGCAATGAATAACTCCAGAAAGCATGATGCTGAGATTTTGGAAGTGAAATAAAATAAGAACCTGTTAAGAGCTGTAAGAACAAAACTGCAAAAATCTTATTCTTTGAGCACAGAATCACAATATACAGTTCAAGGATTTCATTCCTTAGTTATTCTATACATTTTTGCTTTCTAAGCAGGTCCACTAATTGTGATGATGTGAGAGTTCAATGCATTAATGATTGTTCACTGTTAATGCTAATCCACTGACCTTAAGCAGCTTGAGCTGAAGATATTTATAGTTTGGCACTGCCTGAAGTCTCAAACGTTGAATGGGAAAGCAGTAAGTGCTTCCTTCGATTGTTCATTTCAGACTGTCAGCTTGGGCTCCTGGCATTCCATCAACATCTGGGAACAGCTGGCCTATTTTGTTTTGTATGCACTACTGTTGATAGAATATTTAAAATGACATTAGTAAGAATGGTCTGATGACAGTACTGTGCTACATGACCCATCATCCAAGGTCAGTTTCCAATTTTAAAGCATTATGAGAGAGGCAAGTGTAGGGCAGTACCACTTTAAGCAGTTCTTGAGACCCTAATGGGCTCTGAAAGACCAAACAACAGATGGAAAAGAACATCTAAAGCATTTCTTTTCAGAACAGGCCTAAGGCAAGTCATTGTTCTTTAGAAGAGGAAACAAAAGAGGTAGTTCTTTAATGCTTGGATTAGGTCATTGCAGAATCTGCCTCTTTTTTTTTTTTTTTTTTTTCCCCCCTTCTTTTTTTGTAAAGTTAGTTTCAAGAACCCAAATGCAATCTTGGGGGAGGAGACTGAATCTTTACAGCTTCCATCTCTTTTACAGTAGGCCTGACTTTCTCACTAGGCTTAAAATCCAGTTTGCAAAGGAAAGTGTGCACAAAAATAGGGATTCTTAAGATGGGTTTTCTTTTAACATTGATATTTAATTTAAGGAGCATAGACCAAGAAGTAATAATAGCAGAGTTCAGGGTATAATGTCGGTACTATGTTTTACTTAATATGGTGAGCAAGGACCGCACCCCTGAAAGTTTAAAACCACCTTAGAAGGTCCCACAAGTATGCAGACATCAGTACTCCCTTTCGATAACCAGACTGGCATACTTGGAGAAAGAAGTCTTCTGCACAAAGTCACTAAAGTTTTTAAATGTACCAAAACCCTGCCTGTTTTTCCTAACCATATCCTTTGGTCTAATGACCTACCTATAAAATATGCTTTGTGTGCATTTCAACAAAATACCATGGCTACACAATCAAATAAAGTTCACTTTTGCTGTTTACATACACAGTGTTTACTTCTTATGGAAGTCTCACTGGGACTTTAGCAAAGCATACCTACTCATGTTTAACTGGAAGGGGAGACACTATCCCTTTCCTAACATGTTAACCACATCTCTTTTTCCTTTTATTAATTCATCTTCTCTCCCAAAGCATCATCACTCACATAATATTATCTTTACAAAGTGAAAAACTTTCCAGCAAATAAATATTATTTTTAAATGTTGAATATTTATAACAGCAGAGTTTTTATTGATTTTGAGGTGTTGTTTTGGCAGTGTAGAACCTCAGTGTAAATCGTTGCTATATATAAAATACAAATTTACTGATTCATAGTGAATGTGGCATCACTGGCAAAGAGCAAAGATACGTTGCACTAGAGTACAAAACCACAAATGATGTTTCTTTCCAGCTATGAGGAAAAGGATTGCTTAGAAAGAGATTTTTGTTTCCAAAGGTAGCACACATTTTTCAGTTATTGATTTCTTACCTTGAACACTTCTCTTCCAGATACGATGTAAGCAGTCCTCAGTTCCAGAATTGCCTGTCGGACAGGAAATTTAGGTTACTTACAAGTTAAAAAAACAACAATCAAACAATTAAGTCTGTAACAAGTAGCTGCAGTCTTCCAATGGTAAATTAGTCTGAAGAGTATCTGAACTAGCTGCAAATTAAAAAAAGTATTAATGAAAAAAAGAGAATTCCCCAAATATTATAAAATAGGCACCACAAATTAAAATGCTTCTGTCTCTAATTAGCTCTTCTGTCTCTCCTTTTGCCCTCTGTCATGAAGTTTTAGGGTTATTTTTGTAAAGAATTAAATAATCTCTTCACAGTAGAGCAGAGTCTCTCTAGGGAAGAAATTGCATCCTGTGGGCTTATCAGGGAAGCTGTGAAATCCTGCCTGAATTCTCTTTCTTGAGATGTCAGCATTGTTTGGTGTGTGAGTGTCCATGACCGGTTTAATCATAAAACCTCCAGTTAGCAATAAGTGGAAGTATCTCTGTTTACATCTGTACCATTGTGAAAATCTGTCTTCTGCATATCTTTTGTACTTTTAATACAAAAAAAAATATATACTTCCGCCCCTCCACCTATGCTGTCTTCTCCTCTGTCCCCAGCCATATTACTGCCACCTAATTTTAGGCATCTGCTTTGTAAGAAGTCTACATCTAAGCTGGTTGTCTAGTTATCTCTTAGAGTCCGTTGAGAGAACAGGCCTATCTGGAAGGCAGTTCTTGTCATCTGAAAACATACAAATAAGGTAACTCCTACTCTAGAAGTAAATATCTCTTTTTGTTAATTAAAAAGAGAGCTGTAGAGAGAGATTAGATCCACCCTTAGCAAGTTTGTGGATGACACCAAGCTGAATGGTGTGGTTGATTACAAGGAAAGGAATGCCATCCAGAGGGACCTGGACAGGCTGGAGCGGTGGGCCTGGGCAAACCTCATGAAGTTCAGCAAGGCCAAGGCCAAGGCCCTGCACCTGGGTTGGAGCAATCCCAAGCACAAATACCGGCTGGGCACTGAGTGGATTGAGAGCGGCCCTGCGGGGAAGGGCTTGGGGGCGTTGGTGGATGCGACACTCAGTATGAGTGGGCCACGTGCGCTTGCAGCCCTGAAAGACAACCGTATCCTGGGCTGCATCAAAAGAAGTGTGGCCCGCAGGCGGAGGGAACTCTCCCCCTCTACTCTGCTCTGATCAGACCCCACCTGGAGTGCTGCCTTCAGCTCTGGGGCCCTGTCATGGTTTAACCCCAGCCAGCAACTAAGCCCCACGCAGCCATTCACTCACTCCCCTACAGTGGGACAGGGGAGAGGATCGGAAGGGTAAAAGTGAGAAAACTCGCGGGTTGGGATAAAGACAGTTTAACAGGGAAAGCAAAAGTCACGCAGTCAAGCAAAGCAAAGCAAGGAATTAATTCACCACTTCCCATGGGCGGGCAGGTGCTCAGCCATCCCCAGGAGAGCCGGGCTCCATCACTCGTAACGGTTACCTGGGAAGACAAACGCCATCACTTCAAACAGCTCCTCCCTTCCTCTTTCTTCACCCAATTTATATATACTCAGCATGCCATCCCATGGCATGGAATACCCCTTTGGCCAGTTGGGGTCACCTTTCCTGGCTGTGTCCCTCCCAATTTCTTGTGCCCCAGACTTTTCTCTTGCAAGGTCTAAAAAACTGAAAAGTCCTTGACTTAATAATATAAACATTACCCAGCAACAACTAGAAATGTCCCTGTGTTATCAACATTGTTCTCACACTAAAGCCAAAACCCAGCACTACACCAGCAACTGAGAAGAAAATTAACTCTGTCCCAGCTGAAACCAGGACAGGACCCCAGCATAAGAAGCACGTGGACCTGTTGGAGCGAGTCCAGAGGAGGGTCATGAAGGTTACCAGAGGGCTGGAGCACCTCTCCTGTGAAGACAGGCTGAGAGAGTTGGGGTTGTTCAGCCTGGAGAAGAGAAGGTATTAAGAGACCTAATAGTGGCCTTCCAGTACTAAAGGTGACCTACAGGAAAGATGGAGAGGGACACTTCATCAGGGAGTGTAGTGATAGGATGAGGCATAATGTTTTTAAATGGAAAGAGGGTAGATTTAGATTAGATATTAGGAAGAAATTCTTTACTGTGTGGGTGGTGAGACACTGGAACAGGTTGCCCAGAGAAGCTGTGAATGCCCCATCCCTACAAGGCCAGTCTGTATGAGGCTTTGAGCAACATGATCTTATGGAATGTTTCCCTGTCCATGGCAGGGCAGACAGGTAACTAGCTGATCTTTAAAGTCCCTTCCAATCCAAACCTTTCTATGACTCTATGTCTTTTTTTGTCGTGGTTTAACCCCGGCTGGCAACCAAGCACCATGCAGCCGCTTGCTCACTCCCTCCCACCCAGAGGGGTGGGAAGGAGGACCCGAAAGAAATGTAAAACTCAAGGGTTGAGCTAAGAACAACTTAATAGGTAAAGCAAAAGCTGTGCACACAAGCAAAGCAAAGCAAGGAATTCATTCACCACTTCCCACGGGCAGGCAGGTGTTCGGCCATCCCCAGGGAAGCCGGGCTCCAGGCAAAGCTCCCGGTTACTTGGGAAGACAAACGCCATAATGCCAAATGTCCCCCCTTCCTTCTCCTTCCCCCAGTTTATATACTCAGCATGACATCAGATGGTACGGAATATCTCTTTAGCTAGCTTGGGTCACCTGTCATGGCTGTCTCCCCTCCCAGTTTCCAGTGCCCCTCCAGCCCTCTGGCTGGCAGGGCCCAAGGAACTGAAAAGTTCTTGATTTAGTATAAACATCACACAGCAACAACTAAAAACATCCATGTGCCATCAACATTGTTCTCACATCAGAGCCAAAACACAGCACTCTACTAACTACTAAGAAGAAAATTAACTCTATCCCAGCTGAAATCAGGACATTGCTGTACATATCTAAAGCCAGGTGAGAAGAGTAGTGTAACTGAATATTTACAATTTTTTTTCTTTTTGTTTTCAATATGATATGCTTACATGAATTGAGAACGTCCATTTGTTTCTACCTTACAGATTTCCATTGCCTTCAACACTGCAGCACCTTCATGCAAATCAGAGTTGCACTTACAAACCAATGTGGGTTTAGCCTTGTGACATCACACTTGAACAGAAATTACAGGAATGCTAGCCCATTGGGAAAAATGGGGAAAATGCTTATGAGTTTACTAAATAGTGTGTCTTTGAACTGTATAATCTACCACTGAACAGTAAGAGACAATCTTGTTGCCTAACATTTTTTTTTGTGTGCAGGGAGTGGTGGTTCAAATATTACACAGACGACTACACAAGAACAGAGAAATGTGGTTATAGCATGTGCAAAAAAATGCATGGTTGTCAAATTACAGGTGGAAGCGGTTGTGGATCCCTGCAATAACTGGATATTAAACCTCTGGCATGAGCAGATTGATAAGCTAATTTCTGTATTCTCCTGAAAAGCATCACTATTGTACTCTGGAATACGGGTGTTTGTTGTGGATGTATATGCTGGAGGTAGGACAGGAAACACAAAAATGTAACTTTTGATTATAATCCAGACAGGAAGGAATGAAATGAGCTACCCGATGCTTCAAAGAGGTCATGTGTCACAGAATCCCAGAGATGATGCTATATTATAAAACATAGGCTAGCCAATAGTCATAACCTCTTTAGGCTACTCAGTAGAAGATGGGTTGAGAGGTTTGCACAGTGCTTAACATTCACTCTTTTCTTTTTGACTTTCTGCTTCCATTTCTTGTGGGGCATTTACATTTATTTTTATGGAGTACTGAACACTTGTACTGCTACTTGCATTATTGCACTTCCAGAGTTAATGAAGTCTAAATACTGGAAACTTTCTTAAAAAGCATTGTGTTCTGGCAGGAGGCTGCTGTCTGCTTTCATGAGGCTCTATCTCCTCTACAATGCAGTGCAAGCTCAGAAGAGGCATACAGGAACTCTGCCTGTTTCAGCCGGCCTGCTCAGGTTGCACCGATTCCCTCATGCAGGTACAGAAAAGGTTATGAGAAAATACAGCTTAATAATCCTGCAATATTTTTGTGAGTTACCCTTACATTTTTTGAGAGAATGGCTAAGAAGCCCTGTAGCAAAGGAGCAGATGCTGTAGTGAAGAAAGAAGAAACCTTTGTTTCCACAGTATATGACCAGAACCATTTCTTCGTTTTTGTGTCAGTGGAGGTGTGGGACTTGATATATATACACATACACACACACACACAAACATTATATATATATATATTTATATATGTTGGGGTGTGTCTGTGTGTGTAGAAGCAGCAGAATTTATTCCTTTTTCTTTTTCTGTCTAGTTTAATCCTTGAGGTTAGTCCAAACTGTGATTCCTAATCAATTGTATAAGCCAATTACATTTGCAGTATGACTTCACTGTAGCCACTGGAGATGCATTGATGGTCAGCCTTCACTTTCTGTACAAACTCTGTTATAACTCCAGTCTGATCAAATAAATGGGACAAAACCCCTATACTGGAATTCTGAAAGCCCCTCGTGCAGGGAAAAGACAAAATACTAATTATCTTGCTAGCTGAGAGAAGTGTACTGGTTACTTAATCAACAGAAAGGAATCTATAAAGTGAAAATTGTGCGAGTGATGCCAAGTTCTGGTTTGGATGCTCTGCCTGTTTCAGCTTCTCTTACCCAGTGATTTTGTGAAAGTTTGGTCACTAAGGAGAGGGTAACACAGGGCTGAGAACCTGGGGCATCCCAGGCTCATATTAACACAGGTACTTTTGCAGTACCAAACCAAGTGAATGTAGAAACATTCCACTTAATGGGGGCATGATGTATGCCGTGTAGCAAAGGCCTCTTTCTTTCCATCTTCAGTATCAGCGCTGTACAAGTCAAGGCACATGCATTTTTGATTGCGGTCCTTGGCTCAGTACCTAGTTGGGTCCTGTTACATGGTACAGTATGTAGCATTCTTATGCGATAATTACTGCAAGTTTTTTACTGGAGCTGGTAATCCTCCTCTAATTAGTGGAAAGAAACAAATTAACAAAAAAAACTCAGAAAGGAGGGAGAGGAAACTGAGTGTTTCATTCACACTACTAAATATTGAAAGTTTATTATCCAGTTATTATTTATCCAGTCATTATTGGGCATTCAGTAGTACAGAACAACCAATCAGTGCCCAAAACCTCACACAGATTTGCAGTAATGCTGTGAAAAACACACATATATGGGCAAGAAATTGCATATTTTGTTCTGACAAAGGTTAAGAAGTAATGGCACATCACTGAACCAGAATTCACTGCTTCAGCTGTTGCTGCAGAGCTGAAAGAGCTGTTTGTCCTTTAAAGATCTTATTATAATAAAATTTGCTGTGAAACTTCAGTTGTTTCATGCTGACTGCACAGGTAATTTGAATCTCTGAAGATACTTTCACCATAATAAATCCATAAAAATAGAGTACATTGGAGGTTCCCCAGTTCCATCTAGTATTTATGTAATTTACTCCTACCCCACCTGTCTGAAATGTTTTGTCCTCTATTAACCAACCAATGCTTCCACGAAAGAAAAGAGATTTGAAAGGTGAGTGGAAAGTCTGGAAAAACTGGCCAGTCACTGATTCTCAGGGCTTATAGTCTGAGGAGCCAGGAGTTTCTTTAGAAGGTCTACATTAGTTTGTATGAGACGCACATGCACCGCAATAAGACAAAGATAATAGGCTAAACGTTTCTAAAGGTTAAAATCCTTAAAAACATCTCCAAGGGACAAAAAATAAAACCAAATATGAAATGGTCATTTAAGTACAACTGGAAATATAGCACTGAATTGAAAACCTGAGTAAGATTTTCGCAACTTTATTTATACATATATATAAGCAATTGTGATGAGTTTTCACTGCACAGTCTCTGTCTGAACATTGTAAACTATAATGAACAAAACAGTGACATATTTGCACCAATAGTGAAATATATCACCATGTGTACATTAGACTAAGTTATCTGAAATAAGACTATGCTTGCTGCAGTGCTTTATTTATGAATCTTACTGATACAGTACTGTGAGGGACAGCTCACCAACACAGAGATCACAAGAAGCACTCATTGATTTTGTCAAGAATAAAAGATGCTTACATTTTTGCAGTCCTCTATCTCCTGGGAATCAGGGATGTGGCCAGGCTAACATCTGTGCAGCTTAGTAGCTGATAGTGTGTTGCAAATAGTGACAGAGTATGAGCAATTAAGCCTAACTCTATTGCTGATTAAATTTTCAATTAAAAAATCTAAGCTAGCTGCACATCTAAGGCACATTTTTTATTCTACTACACACACACAAACACAGGCATGTGTGTGCATGCCTCTTGTCTGCACAAGAAACAACCTGAAGGTATCCAAAATCCACTCCCAGGACTTCTGGCCCACTAAGATGCCAATGCCTAGACAATGCAGAAGCTATGTAAGCAGAGTAGCTGTAAGGTGCTCCAGCATGTCTGAAATTGAGCTAGGTTATTCTCTGCTGCTAGCTGCCCTAGCTAAAAACTGGTGCTAAACGCCCTGGCTAAAGGCCTCTGTTTTGTCTGCAGACATTTTTCTGATCTTCCTTAGTTGTTATATTGACAGGGCTGCTGCCTCAAAACATACATAAAAACTGCTAGTCAAAAAAATAAAGGTGTCTGAAAATTAATTTCATTTGTGTATCTTAATGATCTATTTATTATCCAGATTAACCAGCATCCAGTGAATGAAGGCTCTAACTACTTAACTACTTGCAAAGCTGAAATTAAAGGAGACTCAAAGATTGAAAAAAATCAATCCGTGCTATCTCTTCATAACAAGTGGAAACTTACTAGCTTACCAGTGGTGGTAAACTACAATGACAAGTTTCATGATTGCATTGTCCTGCATTTTTCAAATATGGAATTAAAATGGACAAGGCAAGACATATGTGCAGAACAGCACGATTGAGAACAGACCTCATTCAACATGGAAGGGAACTACGTAAGTACCTTTGGGAACAGACAGGACAGACAGTACCCAGCAATCAATAAACTTATCAAAAATGTGCTATCGAAAAAGGCTCTTATCAGCTAAGACAAGCAAAAAAAAAATCAGCAAGGTACTATGGAAAGCACACAGACCTTGTTTTCTGTTGAGCGTGGTAGCAAAAAACCTGCAGTGCTTTAGCAAACGCATGTTGAGCAAGTATACAATCAGAGTATTGGTACTGTGTCAAATTAAGCTTTGTGTACTTTTATAAAGAACTCTTGGACTTTATAGGAAACCTCATCTATCAAGAAAGAAAACTGAAGCTGCAAATCCATGAGACTGGAGATGGATGATTTGGAAGCGTAAATCTATCAGGACTGAACCTGGATAGTCTATGCTATGCTTAAAACAAACACGGAAATTCAGCTATTTAATTTGTAAGCTACTGTGTTTGGAAGAACAATAACACCTGCTAGGAACAATGCTGTTAATCCTGCTTTATTTTATTGGTTTGTGTGAAATGAAATGGTTTATGTAATTCATACAAGAGGATGGAGGTTATTGACATTTCTCTGTCCTGCTTCCTTCCTTGTTAGATGTTTCCACTGTAGAATGAATCATAGCATAATAGAATGGTTTGCGTTGGAAAAGACCTTAAAGATCATCTAGTTCCACTCCCCTGCCATGAGCAGGGACACCTTCCACTAGACCAGGCTGCTCAAAGCCCCATCCAACCTGGCATTGAACGCTGCCAGGGATGGGGCATCCGCAATTTCTCTGGCTAACCTGTTCCAGTGTGTCACCACCCGCACAGTAAATCCTGTTTCAGCTTAAAGCCATTACCTCTTGTCCTGTCACTACATGGCCTTGTAAAAAGTCCCTCTCCAGCTTTCTTCTAGGCCCCCTTTAAGCACTGGAAGTCCACAGTAAGGTCTCCCTGGAATCTTATTTTCTCTAGGTTTAACAGCCCCAGCTCTCTAAGCATGTCTTCACAGAACAGGTGCTCCAGCCCTCTGATCACTTTTGTGACCTTCCTCTGGACCTGCTCCAACAGATCCACGTCCTTCTTATGCTGGGGACCCCAGAGCTGAAGGCAGCACTCCAGGTGGGGTCTGATCAGAGCAGAGTAGAGGGGGAGAGTTCCCTCCGCCTGCGGGCCACACTTCTTTTGATGCAGCCCAGGATACGGTTGTCTTTCAGGGCTGCAAGCGCACGTGGCCCACTCATACTGAGTGTCGCATCCACCAACGCCCCCAAGCCCTTCCCCGCAGGGCCGCTCTCAATCCACTCAGTGCCCAGCCGGTATTTGTGCTTGGGATTGCTCCAACCCAGGTGCAGGGCCTTGGCCTTGGCCTTGCTGAACTTCATGAGGTTTGCCCAGGCCCACCGCTCCAGCCTGTCCAGGTCCCTCTGGATGGCATTCCTTTCCTCCAGCACGTTGACCTCACTACACAGCTTGGTGTCATCAGCCGACTCGCTGAGGGTGCACTCAATGCCACTGTCCATGTTGCTGACAAAGACTTTAAACGGCACTGGTCCCAATACTGACCCCTGAGGAATTCCACTTGTCGCTAGCCTCCACTTGGACATCTTCCCTTGCTTGGAATTTGTTACCTATGTCATTGTAACTCCTTAACTTCAGAGGCTGCCAAGATATCTCCTAATCAATGGAGGAATTAATCTTTTTAAGACATAATGCAATAAGGGATTATTTTGTTTGTTTCCTTTATGTCTCACACTTACACAGTGTCCTGGTTTCAGCTGGGATGGTTACTTTTCCTCTCAGTAGCTGCTGCAGTGCTGTGTTTTGGCTTTAGTGTGAGAACAATCTTGATAACCCACGGACCTTTTTAGTTGTTGCTGGGTAATATTTATACTAAGTCAAGGACTTCTCAGTTTTTCAGACCTTGCCAGAGAAAAGGCTGCAGAGGCACAAGAACTGGGAGGACAGGTGACCCCAACTGGCCAAAGGGGTATTTCACACCATGGGATGTCATGCTGGGTATATAAGCTGTGGGAAGAAGGAAGCAGGGGACATTTGGTGTTATGGCATTTGTCTTCCCAAGTAACCATTACACATGATGAAGCCCTGCTTTCCTGGAGAAGGCTGAATACCTGCCTGCTGATGGAGTGATGAAAGAATTCCTTGTTTTGCTTAGCTTGCATGCACAGCTTTTGCTTTCCCTATTAAGCTGTCTTTATCTCAATCCAAGAGTTTTCTCACTGTCAGTCTTCGAATCCTCTCCCCCATCCCACTGTGGGGGAGTGAAAGAGTGGCTGCGTGGTGCTTAGTTGCCAGCCAGGATTAAACCGCAACACAACACCCAACCATCATGTTTCATTCTTCTTTAAATTAAGCATTGGTTTAATGTTCACATGGTTATTCAGTGCCTGCTGATTTACAGCCCTTGAATTCCCCCATCTTTGCTAATTGACCTGTAGTAGACTAGCTCAGATTAGGTTTCAAATGAGAACTCTGACACATAAGTTTTAATTTCTGGCTTAATTTCTGACTGAACTATACAGCTTCTAAACAATTATAAGCTATTGACTAAACCTTCCCCAGCGCCCTGAAGTCCCACTCATAAAGGTGGTTTATATTTTTCGGTCTTATGAAGATAATATCAACAAAGGTTTCACACAAAATCATTGAAAGAGCACCATAAATAACTTCATAAATACACAAATTCTTCCCCAGTGAAAGCTGAATGAACACTTTAAGTACATTTTGGTATTTCTATGTTACTTACTTTGATAAATTTGTATTTGTAATGCCTGATGGTTTCTTTTTTTGTTTAATTATATTGACCTTTGATTTTCCAATGTGCTTTTATAACCTAAGTGCTGAGCAGAATGATTTGCTTCCACTGCACATTCTGCAAGGACCTAGAATATGCAGCCACACCACCTTCCCCTGGAATTAGTTTTTTCCATCCTCTGGCTCAAGTACTTTTTCCTAAAATTTTTATATTTTTTTTTTCATTTTGTTTTATTTTGGTAGGCAACTTAGCAAAGGATTTTGTTTTGCCTTACAACCCTCTGTGCTGTTGCAGTATTAGCTAACTGAGTTTTAAGAAAAAAAAACTTCTAAAAAGCAGCTTGTATCAAAAACCCCGTATGAATCAAATTCATTGGGATATACTGAAGTGAATTTTCCCACTTATTTCACAAAATGATTTTCAGAATAAGAATAGCTGTACCACCTTTCATAGAAGCAATGTATAGTTTCTAAAAGAGATATTTAACTTGCGTAGAATTTGGATGTGAGATTTACAAAGCAAACTCAAGAGACAATGGTGCCATTCTTCCTTTTGAATGAAGTTCTCCAGTATGAGTTAGAGAATATTGGTGCAGCTTCAATTCTTAGTGGCTTTAGAGCTCAGCTTTGTGCAGTAGAGCTGCATCTTTAAATTATGTTACTTAGGAAAGGAGTTACAACAGCATGGGAGTTATTCTGTCTCATGTCACTGCTGGAAGGTTCCCAGACTGCTAACTCTACCTCTGTTGCAAACACCCTAGCAGAAACTCTATCTGTAGAGACTGAAGCCGTCTGGAGCTTTGCTATGCATCTTCACCTCTCAACACTGGGAAGAAGACCAATTCCCAAATCCCTACAAATGACCTAATTATGTTGCCCCTTTACCCTCTGTAAAACGGGTTTAAGTTCCTTGAAGGAAAATAGGAGAACTCGAGAACTAATCTAAGAATGGCCAGATAACAGGAATGAAACATCACTGTAAATGAATTACATGAGGATTTTGAGAAAAAACTGAGCACATTTAGTTTGCCTGTGCTCAAATGAAGTAACAGAAACACAAGACTGAAATCAGGGTGCAAATCGAATGGAAACAAGGTTTAGACCATGTGTTAAAGAAAATACTGATGACTGCCAACATTCAAATGTGGCCAAAAAACAGTGGAAAGGTTGTTGTACCATTAGGCTTAATGTGGCAGTGCACTGCAAATTGCTACAATGACATTTATAAGGAATTTATTTACCATCTAGATATCCATAAAAGATTTTTACACGGTGTTTTGCTGAGTAACACAGTTTAGATTACTTATATTTTAAAAAAAGATGGTGCAATTTCATGTGTTCTGCTAGAGAAAGCCAAGGTACAGTTTTCAGAAATGTTCTGTCCCAATAACCCTGACAATGTTTGTCAGAGGTTCTGAAAATCAGGCAGCTTCAATGAGTAGCTTAACATATGAACTATCTCAGATTAGTTGTTCTTTTGAAGATCAGGTACAAGATAGTTTTGGTGTTTTGTTTTCTCTTTTTTCCTGTTTTCTTCTACACCTTCTCTGAAAAACAGATTTCATGACCAGGCAACTGGAAGAATAGAGAAGAATCTTATTCTAGATTCTTTGGAATGATATCATCGTGTAGGTTAATAAAAGCATCTATCTGCCACACTTACCTACCTACTATCAGTATTTACAAGGTCACACTAGAGCCCTTTGGTGATAAAAAATGCAATTCTTTCTGTGCAGATGGGTTATTTCCTATGTATTACTCCCCATTGTACTTGCATGACAGGTTTAAGTTAGCAAAGATTTTTGCTATTAAAATCATCAGATAATGCAAACAAATATTGCTAGAAGTAGCATGCAGTTCTAAATTTGCAAAATCAACTATATGTAACATAAGAACAGATGTGATTAGCAACCTAAAGTCATAACGGTGTGCACAAAAGACAGGATTAGGGTTGCACTGATAAAAGCACTTACTGCATTTGGTTATTGCTTGCATATGCAACAATGATGTTTCCTTTATTTTTTTATTGTTAGAATTTTATTTTGCCATATAGAATAAAAAGAAGTGCTTAGCATATTACATTTATTTATGTTAAAATGGGATTTGCATTTGGAATATATATAGACACATATACGTACATGTAGATCTCATAAATACATACAAATATTTCAAAATGAGATGTGATACATTATAGGCAAACATAATTTGCTATTGTTCACTACAGTGTATTAAAAACAGAAGTTATCTCACTGGAGCAGATTTAAAAGCATTATTCATGTAGATTGCTCCAGGAGATGAAGTCAAAATGGCATGATATACTGAAGGGCAGACACTAAATTAAGTTCTCTTTGGCTGACAAGGGTCACCATTAAATTTACTCAAAGTAGTTTTAAGTCCATTGACACTGACACACATAAATTTTGTTGTAATAAAGAAAATATTTTCCGCTCCCAGGAATGTAGATGTTCTAGGAAAAAAAAAAAAGAAAAAGAAGTGTGAGCATGAGTAAAAGTGTTAGATTCAGCTCGGAGAATACAAATATGCATAGCCAGTAATATACGGTGAGTCAGGGCATTCAACTCCTTTTTGGTCTGATTTATAGCCAGGCAGCATACTAGTAATCTCAATCAACAGTCAGTGGAAGCTCCAGGGGCATAATACCCTTGAAAACAAGGCCTTGTATCACCAGGCTATCACACAGAAACTGAATTTGGTGGACCTTTCTATGCCCACATCGTCTCTTATTTATACTTCTGTTCACCCAGTTTGTACGTAAAATTTGCAGCAGACAGGAATATACTCTTTTGAAATAGCCAGCAAATGCCAGATCCTGAAATGTAACTTATTCAATTCTTATTCAAAATTTATTCAATTCCACTTATCTGGTAACATAGAAATATATTCTAAATTTTCTATAAATAATTAAAATTATGACATATATAATTTTCATAGGACTGCTTTCTACCTCTCACTGTGTTTTGCAGACAATGGAGCCCTTTCCCAAATACTAGGTACAATGGGGGTTTTCTGTCAAAAGCACAATGGCTCGCACAAGAAACACCCACTCCTTTCCTGGAATCTCCATATGGTCTCACTTTTCATACTTTAAAATAATATTAACACGAAAGTGGATGGAAGCATCTCTATGTGGACTTGGGACTAGGCCAGGAAGTGGTGCCTGCTACCATGCCCAGGACAAGGCTGCGGTAATCTCCCACTTAGTTTGTCGTTCTTCACTTTGGTAATATACCCAAAAGCGCCGATGCGACTCGTGTTCAAGATCCTTTCCCTCATTGCAAGTCACTTCCAAGAACTGCATTAAGTCAGTAAGACTCGGTGATCTGGAGGCATTGCTCTGCCTCTGGATGCCCTGCTGCGTGGTATAGTTGCTTCCCCAACACCTCATAGACCCGAGACAGGAGCATCAAGCCTGTGTGGTGGGGGCACAATGGCAAGCAAGTCCACGTAGAGTTTAGAAACAGCTTTAGGTACTTCTGAAAATGTTGTCACCCTGTCTGACTAGCTTGTGTTGAGCATTTGTTGTGACGGAATTACAAAGCCAATATAGGATGGCTGCTTTCAACCCGCTGATAAGAGCTTTGTGCGAGTGTGCATCTCCGTCGTACTAATTTGCAGCACACATATGCTGTGACTGGTCCAGCCTGCAGAGAGGGATCATTATGTTTGGATCACATTGCTCATGTTGTTTAGCCTTTTGCTGGCAGAGCCTGAGTTGTTAATTACTGTTTTGCTAGTGTTTTTAACACTGAACAGCTTAAGTACACGACTTTCACCTGGGTTCTAGACGTTTACCTTCAAGCCAACAGCCACCCCAGCAGGTTAGGACAGGCAGGCTTTAGATTTGCTTTTCTACACATCTCTGACATTGTGATGGGAGAAAAGCACTTGTTGAGGGATCCCAATTAGGCAGGCTATGACTAGCATCTGTGGTGTAAGGCAAAGCGGGCCTGAAGGAGCTGGTATGGCTACAAACGTTTCCTCAGCTATCTGGGCCACAGCGATCCTGCGTTTGCTACAGCTCTTTTCCTCGTTACCGTTCCACCGATTCCTTCCCTGCGGGCTCCTTTACACCGGTGGTGCCGTGCGGGGCCAGGCGCCCCGCTCCTGGCCGGCGATGCTGTTGAGACGAGGCCGCGGCCCGCGCAGGGCCAGGCCGCCGCGGGGTCCGGCACCCGTGGGCCGCACGGGGCGAGCGCGTACCCCGGTGCTGGGGCCACTCCAGGGCGGGGGGGCCCGGCCGTCGGTCCCGACCGCTGGGCCGCCGCGGGCGGGCGGGGTGGCGGGCAGGGTCCCTGGGGCCGGCGGCCGCGCTGCGGCGGCCCCGCTTGGCGCCGGCGGCGGGTGGCTGCGGGGGCGGCCGGCACCTGGGGGGCGGTGGCGAGGGGCGGCCCCGCGCGCCCGGTGGAAGGCGGCGCGTCACCCCCCTGACGTCACGGCACCCCCGCACCGTCGCCACCGTCTGACAGCCTCCACCGGGCGCGCGGTGCGTGCGGCGCGAGCGGGCAGGCGGGCACCCCGCATCGCCCCTCGGCTCCCCTCGGCTCGGCTGCCCTCGGCTGCGGCGCCGCCCTCGCCATGTCGGTGGCCGGGCTCAAGAAGCAGTTCCACAAAGCGACCCAGGTACTCCCCGCCCCGCGGCGGCGGGCGGGCGTGGGGCGCACGCGTGGGTGCGCGGTGCGGGGTTATGCCCGGCTGTGCGCCCTGCGCCCGTGTGCGTGGGCATGCACGGGTGTGCGAGGCGCACGAATGTGCGCGGGTGTGCGAGGCGCACGAGTGTGCGTGGGCGTGCACGCGTGTGCAAGGTGAGTGCGCTTGGACGGATGTTGTGCACGGGTGTGGGTGATGTGCGCGCGCACGAGTGCGTGAATGTGTACGGGTGTCCGTGGTGCGCGCGTGTGCGTGGTTCACAGGTTTGCACGAACGTGCACGGTGCGTGAATGTGCACGAGTGTGGGTGGGTCTGCACGGGTGTCCGGGGCTTTGTGTGAGTGCGCAGGTTTCCCTCAGCGAGTGGGCTGTGCAGTACACGCGTGGGTAGGCCAGGGGCTGCCGGCCGGCCGCATCGCCGCCCCCCCCCGTCGCCCCCCGGCTCCGGCAGCGCTGCGACAGGCGGGCAGGGGCTCCCGGGGCGCGGGAGCGGGCACTGAGCTGGCCCGGCGGGCCGGTGGGGCACGGCGGGGCTGTGGGCAGCCAGGGTGGCCGCGGGCCTCGGACCTTCGTTACCGAGGGCTGCACGCCGTGTTCCCACTGGCGAGCCTGACTGTAAATCAGCAATAAACATTACCTTTTTGTTCTGTTTTCCGGCTCCAGAGTACAGCTGAAATCTGAATGTTGAGGTTTGGTCCTGTTGCTTTAGGCACAGTGTGATATTGCAGGAAGGTCAGAGTGGATGCTTCACCAATCTTAGAGTTGTTTCATAATACAAAATCTCTGTGTTGTATTCTGTAAGGGTACTGTTTCTGAATTAGGTTCTGACTCAGCATGCTTTGGCGATAAATCTAAAATGGTTTCATAGAAGTCAGGGGAATTTTTTTGGAATTCAGAGTTTTGAGAACAAGACCAGCGTTATGTGACTTTTTTGTGGTTGATTTTTTTTTGTTTGTTTTTGTTGGTTTTTTTTTAGTTTGCTTACAACTAAGTACAAAAATCCTGGTTATTTCCTACTAATTGTGTTTGCAGGCGTCTTCAGGTACCAGTCTTGGTCACTGTAAGCGGTCTGTAGGTGCAGGCATGCAAGATGCAGCAGCTGTTACGCTTTCAGCACCTGTGTTTTTCCCTTTGTCATCCATCTCATCTCTTGTTGCACTGTGGGGAAACGTTACTGAAAGAAAAATTCTTAATACAAGCTCTCATCCAAATTCTGATTCTCAGTGCCTTGCATTCGCAGCAATACCCATTATGATTCTAAATGCAGTGGGATATGTCAGGTCCTGCAGGTGCTCATGCAGGCATCAAATGACATTGTGTCTCACCTTTCATACCACATTGAGCTGCATCGTTGTTAAAGTAAGCTTCACAAGAAACCGGCTGTACTCATGACAGATGTAGGAAGGAGCAGTTAAGGGTATCTGAGCCCATCCTGCAGTGCCCATCTGCTGCTGCTGCTGCTTTGTTATTTCTCCCCCCACTACCTACAGTGCTATCAGAAGCCCAGGAATCATCATTGCGGTACTGAGTTCTGGTAGTTAAGAACTACATGTCTGTGTTATCCACATTTAGCAAGCAGGCAAGCTGAAGTTCACTTTTTAATAACAGAAGTCTCAGTTCGCTATGATTGTAAACTAATGACCATGCCTCCACAGCAGCAGAGGTAAACATCTTTTTTGGAGGGCCCATGGTGTGAGAGGTCTGTGCATGCTGTTCTGTCCTTCAGACGACACTCCCACACTGATTGTCAGCAATAATGTCATTTAGAAGGAAAGGTTTTAGCTGGCTGAAACCAAGAAACTATGTTTTTAATGCCAGATTTAGCAGCCTGACATCAGATGACCCAGGAATTTTTGGGCCCAGCCTTGACTTTCACAGACTGTGTGTATGCAGGCCATGAAGACGGGAATGACTCACAAGTAGGTTGCGAGACTGATCTGTTTATTGGCTTGTTTTCAGTATGAGTGAGAAATCCAGGACTTAGTTGTGCTGACCTTACTCTAGGGAGTAATCCTTTTGGCTAGGGGTTAATCCCCAGGTGAAACATGGATTGACATTGCTGGTATGAATGAAGCTTCCCAGATAGGACCAAAGTTTGGAAGTTTTAAAAATTCTCGATTATCCCTTTGGTTCTTATTCATGTAAGCACATGTGTATGATGTGCTGTCATAATAGAGCCCTAAATCATACCAGAAACAATTTCAAGTTATTTCTCAGGTTGCTATGTTCTTTAACCCAGTTCGGCATTGTGAAGTCTTGAAGTCTTTGGTTTAGTTTCTTTATATCTTTAATGCTATTTTTCTTGTTGTAATGTCAGTACCCCTTATACACAGAGAGTTTATGATCATGAGTGTACAATATTGTTAATACAAAATACAGTTCCAGTTAGAAGTGTAAAGATTTGTGGCCCAATTTTAATGTTCTTAAGAAGTTTTTCTCTCATCCAGAAGCCCACTTTCCATAGCACAGCTTAAAATTATGTGACTTCTGTGTCTGGATTATTTTATACAATGTAAGCATTTTGCTTTCATTCATCGTTTTCTGACTTGTAAAATGTCAAACTAGCTTGCATGAAATAGGGCCATTCTGTTTTTTTTACTAGAAGCCATGCTGAAGAACTTAATGCCTGTCAAATTCCGTGCACCGACTGCAACAGCAGGGAGTCATTGAAAAACAGGAGGAAGCTGCTCCTTCCAGAATGAGTGGAGTGTTCACCCTTTTGCCTTTCATAAAAACTTCAATGGTTTTACCTCTGTGTGGCATCATAAAGTTTAGACAAAATATTCCTGAATTTGTAAAAGGAGGGTCAGCCTGGAAGTAGTGACATTCATGCAGAATTGCAAGGTGTTAGATTGACAGGTATGGAACAGGTTAGATTATTAACTACTTTATCCCAAATCTGGGTTCTTCACCTGGCATGCAAGAACCGATCCACACACAGAGTCGCAATGCTTGTTTATTGCCTGTCTGTGCAAAGATGGGTGCTAGGTGGTAAATCCACAAAGCTAGTGCACCTCTTAACACATGGTGAAACATGTTATACTCTTTGAACATTTGTTGATAATTATGTTTAATCACACTTAATTCTCGGTTGTTCTAGGAGTATCTTCATTTATAGGTATAATACTCTTGCGCATGTTCTGTGGAGAGGGGGCTTTGTTAGTAGGTGGCTGTCTTTGCTCCAGGGTGGATCTTTTAGTATGCCAATTAGGGTAATTTAACATAGTTCAAGAAATTTTCTGTCTGGTCTCATTAACCATTTCTCCTGGTGTTTATCTCGTTATTTCTTAGCTTGACATATTTATGGTGTCTATTCCTTCTCCCAAGGCCACGTCTTGTTAACTGTTTGTAAGGGTTAATTAATATCCTCTGTTTTTCAAGTTCTTTCTTGGTTTTCATTATAGATATTGACTTTTTTTTTTTTTTTTAATAAATCATTCTTGTATAACTGTTACCCACAGAACACTTAGGAAGAAGTAACGCTATTTGAATGTTAACTGTGCTGCTGCAAATCTGTCAGACATCCTGCTCCAAAGGTTTTTTTTCTAGAAATGGGCAGCTAAGTGGTGTGCCACCAAAAGGTCCCTTTTTTATTTAGGCTTGCAAAATCCTCTGCCATTAGTGCTATGTCAGTGTGACCAAGAAGACTGTTACTTCCTATAGGTCTGTATACAGTTTTAAAACCACCAGAGTAATTTTGGGTCATACAGATTTGACAGTCTGGGGCATTTGAACAGAGTTGTTTTAAAATAGCGTGAGCTTTGTTTCCACATGACTGCATTCATTGTATAATATGGCTCTTGTGAGGCACAGTCAAGACTAAGCTTTCAGAAAATAATTTCATACAGAAAGAAGTGAACAAAACTCCTGGGAATGGCCACATCCAACTTTCCCCTGGGAACCACTGACATTTAAACATCAGTCTGAATGTGGTGATTTGAACAAAAAGGCCTGTAATATGATTTATTTCCTACCACTGTGTTCTGCTTTTATGATAGAACATGATTTGTCTTAACACTAGGACAGAAGTCGCCAGTTTGCACAGTTTTATAGAGAGACAGGTTTATTACTGACAGAAACAGCTGAAGACACAACTTCTACTCCACTCGTAGTTGTCAGTAACTTGTTACATGCCCTGGTTTTCGGGTGGAAAATACCATGCTTCCTCTGTAACAAGGCAGCCTGTGAAGAGCACAGTGAGCGACTGACCCTAGTGTTTAGTAAGAAGCAAATGAGACTCCTGCCTTGCTGTGGTATTACCCACATCATGGGGATTCCGCATTGATTCAGATCTGTCTATATAGGTTCATTCACAAAGAAGAGCACATTAGGGTTGAAGCAGAGTTTGAAATTGTTGATAATCTCTTTTGAAAATGCCCTGGAAGAGTGTCTGGTTAGTGTGGATCCAGCAAACCTTCTGTGTGGACCACTATAAACATGAGAGTAGTTCCACTGAAATCAGTGGGAATATGAGTGTGACAGAAATTCATCACCTTGTCAAATGATTTTTATGTTGTGGTTCATCTAGCTGAATGTTTGTTAAATTCGTTGGTCAGAAATGTGTAAAATATTTTTCACTGGGGTGAGGGAAGCAATCCCTTATACACAGCATGCGTTCCACATTTGCTAAACTCTCAAACTGCAACAAACCAATTGATATACCATTCCTTTCGTATTGATAGAGAATGTGGACAGTGATGTGTTGATACCAGTATTTCCCTAAATCCCCATCAAGTCCCATATTCATATATTCCTGACTGTCCCACGGTGTTGAGTGGGACCTGTGCATGCTTGTCACATGGATTTTTCCAGTAAAAGCACGTCCCGTGGCTTTTCCATCTGACTGTGACTGAAGCTGGGCTCACACTGGGTCTGCCTGTGTCCTTCCATGTTTTGCCTCAGCCTTGCCCAGCAGGTTATGCTAGTTCCCATGTATGTATGTGAGCTGGTCTGTGAAGCTGGACAATGCTGTATTTTTCCTGGTGTGTCTGCTGCACTGTGTGTTGCTTATGTTGGGTGCAAAAGAGCTCCATCCTCCTGTGGTGAGGAAGCTTGTGAGCAGGTAGAGGAAGGAGAGCCATTTGCAAGGTGGTGTGGCTCTCAGGATAGTGCCCAGACTGGGTATTAGAGACTTCTCTTCAAGAGCCATGTACCACCAACAGTCTGTTGGTTCTGTCAGTGCAGAGTGGTACGTTTTGAGATGAAGGAAATTTTTGATCTGGGAATAAAGACTATTTTTAGAGGAAAGCATTTACTTAGCTGTGGAGGGAATTATTTCTGCGGCAGGTAGGGGAGACTCTTTCTGTTTGTGCACTCTGGCTTGATTGCCAGATACAGTATTCACATTTGGCATCATTCCCATGTGGCCCTTTATTGATACTACATAATTGAAAGGGTGAAAAATTGACTGTAATCTAAATTGCCCTTTGGTTGGATGCTGTGTAACCCTTCTGAGTTGTTGATGGCCTAAAAAGCCTGTTCCAGTTTCTAACCCTGTTTCTGAATCTAATTGAAAGAACTGTTGCTTTGTGTACAAAAAATATAATAGCTTGTTTAGGGGGTAGGATTTCTCAAGCACCTGTTGCTACAGTATCTTTCCAACTGATATATGCAGTTTCCGGTTTTATGTATAATATGTATGTATATATAAAGCTGGAGCACTGATTGACGCCCATCTGCAATTTTTCTCTCAGTGATCTGCGGAGGCAAAGAATATCTGTGGAAGCGATGCTCAAAACACAGCCTGCATCAGATTTTTTATTTGTTATCTTGACTTTCATCTTTGCTGGAGATGTTACATAGCAAGGAAGAGCTGCTGCTCTTGTGCATTCATGCAAAACAGTGTCTTTAACACTTAAGTGTGCCCTGGTGACCATGACTAACATACTGATTGATAGTGTGCTTTATGAAGGTGCTGAAGCAGTGCAAACAGGTTTAACCAAAAAAAAACCCCAGATTTTGCAGTGGTTACTGTGCAGAACATTCTGTAGTTCTACATGCTGTGGAGTGCAGATGGAAGGGAGGTGCCGGGTTGGTCTTAGACATTTGTTATGGAGGATGGAGGGTTGAGGGGCTTGAACATATACTGTCATGACCTATTAGTGTGACAGTGAAGTCTTTGACTTTTAAAAGCTCAACAGGAGGGAGGGAGTTGAAAATCTGCTTTGCAGGCCACAAGGGACTGTTGCAACTCTGTAGTGCATCTGCAGAGAAATTGCAAATCGACAGCATTGGGTGGAAAATGCCCTGATGAAGCAGGCCCATGGCCCAGTGAAAGTGTGTGGTACTCTCAAGGGCAGCTGAAGCATCTTTTCAACAATCTTTTCTCCTGCAACTAAAAATCTTTGTGCTGCTTTCTGGCAATTTCTGTGACTGTGGTCTTCATTTTCTTCTCACTTAGTGGTCCCTGATGGACAATGGTGGTGCCAATTCTGTCTTAAATATCTGTAGGTGTGCAGACAAAAGAAAACTGAGCGACAGCATGGTATTATTGTGACGATCTTTGCCACAGCAGAATTACCTAGCCTTCAGTGCTTGTCTAATCCTGCACTTAATCCTGGAGACAAAATAGTAGCTTTTTTAAACCCGAGGTTACAGCACATGTCACAGGAATCCATCCAATCTGTCACAGAAGTGATGGGAATTAAAATAACCTTTTTTTCTTCTGAAGTGAAAAAAGAAAGGATGGAAATTCATATATACTGTGCAAATGTTTTTCATAAGCTTTCCCTTTATGGAGTCTCTGTAGACGTGCATAGGAGAAAATAAAAAATGAGAAGCGGCTGTTTGAAGTTCAGCATAATTTCAGCTTGTCTGTGGATGGAAACCACCGTGGCAGACCTGGACAGAGTGAGTCATGTGTATGTAGCTGTAACAGATGTATTACTGATGGTGCTCTTGTGCCCATGATGGAGGGCGTATCTATATAACTAAATACTGTTTATTTCCTATTACATAGACTGAAATTGTTAGCTGAAGTAGTCGTTGCAACATCACTTGGGTCACACCAAGAAGCAGCAGCAGTGTAACCTTGCTAGTGGCAGCCTGTAATGGTGGCTTGGTGTGATGCCAGAGGGGCTCCTGAAAGAACGAGAAAGTCAACCACTGGCTTGGTTAAGGGGCCTGTCACCAGAGGAGGGCTGGTGAAGTAAATATGCCACTGTTTCAAAATAGATAGGTGCCACGCTGGGTTCATGGTCAGCAAAACAGCAGGTATCGTATTGATGTGATTTCCCATTGGGCTGTGTTTTGGTCATACGTTCCTTGGGTTTGTTATCACTTTGTCAAATGGGGATACTGTACCGAATCCTTTGTAAGCAGAAGTTCTAAAATAGAGAAAAGTGTTGGCTTTTCCCCCTGCTGTGATGGCAGAAAAGCACTTTACACTGTTAAAATGTTTATATCCTCCTCTGCCTTTTTTTTTTTTTGTGAATTTGATTTTTTAGTCATTTGTGTTATTTATGTATTTATCTACCAATTGTTAATTTTTTGATTGCCTAAATTGCAGTTCTTACTTGCCGCAAAAGGTCTTTAAATATTAAAACAGTTTATCTAAACATTTTAAAATAGGGCTTGTTTTTCACCTTTGTATTAAGAAATAGGTATGGTGTTGTGCAGTAACAGGGAGGATACAATTTATTTTCCATTTTAAAGTGTCCTTGAGCATTAGACATCATTTCTGATCTGCTTCTGTGGGGAAGAGTGCCACCACAACAAAATAGTGTGAAAAGGGGTTCAAAAAGGAATGAAAGTTGTTGGGTTTTCTTCCTTAGAAAGAAAATTCTGGAAATTATTCTTGATTTTATCTTTCATGTCTTTCAGTAGACTTAACAGCTCTTTTAAGCAAAACTAGCCAATTAGGTACTTTTGCTGAGTTCTGTTCCAGTCTGTACAATTTTCAGTCTTCAAGATATATGCCAAAAAATCCTTTTCATGTAAAATCAATCTAGATGCAGCAAACGAGTTAATAATTCATAAGGTATAAATGTCAAAAATAATGCTTTTCTTTCAGATGAGTCACTTAAGAGTTTGTCTGTCTTGGAAAGTTATAGCATCATCGTCTAAGGACTGAACTTGACGTGCTGCAATTTTACAAGTATAACTCTAAAATGGATGGATTTCATTCTCCCAGTAGATGAACAGCTTTTCAGCTTAATTGATTTTGTTTGGAAAGGGATCTGAGGACAGCCAACTAGGCCCCGTCCTTCCATTGGAATAAGAGTGTTTGCACAGAGCTGGCCAAGGCATTAAAGATGACCAGTTCGTGTATTTTTCTCAACCAGTTCACCAGCTGAATTTGTATTTCTCTAGGAATGCTATCTTTGGCGTCAAATCAGAGTTAGTTAAATGTGGGTCTGGCTTAAAGTGAAAGGAGGTTTCAGTACTTACGAGCAGGTCCTAACTGAGCTGTCTGTTAGTTGCTTCATGCCATTTTTTGCATTGTCAGGAACAGATGGAATTTGATTTTACTTTCTGCTGTAATGAAAGGAAGTAAGGATGTTTAAAACAGAGCTGAGGCACAAGGAAAGTTCAACAACTTGCAGGTATTTTTAGCAACCAAAACCTTTGAATGTGGCAATGTGCCTTGACATGCAGAATATATATATATATATACATATATATATATACACACACACACGTGTATATATGGTTTACTGATTAGACTCTGTCATCCAAGGAGCCTTCCACTAGCATTAACACGTGGAAGTTTGTCTCAAGAAGGATGGCTAGATCTTATGGTACTTCTGTTACTTAAGTTTAAATTTGTTTTTTAAACTATGACCATACTGCTCTGAGGCTGGCAGGGAAGTCTCCTTCCTTTTCCACAAAAGTGCTGAAAACCATCCTGCTGTATATGAGGCAGTTCCACTGCTGTCAGAAGTGAATATGACTTGCAGGTAGTAGTCATAATGTACCATACGTCTGCCCTGTCTTAAGTGTAGACAGGTAAAATGGGAGTTTCTGGAGGAGAAGAAGACTTAATTGCTGAAAGCAGAGGCAAGCTTAGATAGGTGAAACAAACTGGACAAAACTGGTAGAGGAAAATGTTTTTTTCTGCATTAAAAAAAAAAAAGATTACATCACCTATGTAAACTGCTACAAAAGGGCACATGGCAGCAAAAATTAAGCTTTGCATGATAGGAATGGAATTCTCTAACTAAAGTAAGAGCCACAAATACCTGATAGCAGAAGATACATGACTTTTTTTCTTTGTTTTGCAGTGTTGTAATTCAAAATAATTTAAGTCAGGCTTATTTGGGATGTGTAGTGTTCACGGATGTCACGTCCCTCCTCCAAGGTCTGGATTGGCACATTTCAGAATGGCTACATTGTGGTGGCCAAAAAACCTGTAATGTTTTGTCAGGGTTTTGGTATTCTCTGGAGAGAATTCTGGTTTTTATTTAACTGTAAAGATGGGAGGGGAGTGAGATATTCCAAAGGAAGATGAAAGAGGATTAAAGAATGGAAAGGTCCTCAAGAGGAATCCCCGAAAATGTAGCAGAGGCAAATTCTGTGCACTGGTATGTATGAGTGACTCTGGCTAGAGGCAGAAGTGGCAGGTATTAGTGAATGAAGCCAGCACTTTCTATTTGCTGCTTCATTAGCCTATTGTGTCCAGGATCCTCAGTTCCTGATCATATCCAGCTTAAATAACACCAGTGGGTTAAAGGGGTAAGTGTGGATGTAATGGTGTCCGTTGCTATGCATAGAATCAAATGTGACTAAGGAAGGGGAAAGCCTACATTGTTTCTAAGATGATGATGATCCCATCTGTTGCAGATTTCCTGTCTCATGGGGAGGAAGAATAAGGAAAAGGAAATACTCCTCCAATCCATGGCTCTGATTTGGGAATAATCTTAACAAAAAGTGCTGGACAGTCACTGGAAAGTAAGCTCTCCGTGACTCAGGTGCTTGTTCCTTCCCCTAGGGAGTGTTTGCTGTCCTGAGTAGGCTGGCAGAGTCTTTGTGTTTTGCACGTGTAAAGTTTCCCCAGTGCTGACTGCTAAAGGTTCTGCTGGGTTTTGATCAGCGAAGCGCCTGCTTCAAAGCGTCGACTCATTCAGACAGTTCAGTGAAGTTCGGAACTGTCCTGGGCAGAAGCTGAGCTCTGTGTCAGCATGTTCCTGGGGCTTTGCAGCGCTGTGACGTATGCGTGGGGGCCTGAGGTGCTGTCAGTGACTGAAAGCACCTGGCTGGGTTGCAAAGGCAAAATGCGCTAATGGATTTATTAGCTATACACATATATGGCTTTTCATGATGAAAGGCAAGGTTGTCCCCATTTGTCTTGCTTCTCCGTAACCCTGATGTAGGAGGGAAGACTTACTTTAATGTGAGAAAGCATTGGTGCAAACTCTTAAGGTAGGTTTCAGTGTATTTTTAGAAAATCAGCTATCCTTCTGTTCTGTGTTGCTCAGTGCTTAGCGTAAGTGACTAAATTATCTGTCCTTCCTCATATCACTGTTAATCTCTGGACATACATGTACTTGTGGCACTTAAAGTCTAGAAAACCTCAGCTCCAGGAGCTTAGCTGGGGTTTTGGCTGTTGTGTTTCTTGATGCTCATCACAGATATACTGGCCAAGAAAGCAGCCGAGCACGCTCGGGTTGACTTTTTTGACTGGAGCCTACTGGTACCACTGCAGAATCCATTTTAAAAATAAAGTAAGTTCCTGAGATAAAAACAAATTGGAACATGGATGGACTTAAATTTGAAAATACCTGCCAAACTATAGGAGAAAATTCAGTGATGTCCGAGGGCAGGTGTTACTCTAATTTCAGTTGTTGTGATTTTGTCTCTGGTAGGGTAATTGCTGATTTACTCCTCTCATCTTGAGAACAAGATGACTTCCCAAATTGTACATTAAAATCAGCTATATGGGATTTTTAACAACTTTTACAAAAAGTAGGCAGTTTTCCTGAGCAGGTTTGGAAGGTTCTCTAGACGCATGCAGACATGGTGCTGTGCGTGCTTGTTCACTTGTATTCTGTGAAGGACTTTTTCTCTCTCTTCTTGCACAGCACATTGGAGCAAGAGAGGTTTGAAAATTTAATGAAGCTGCAATAAACCAGAGTATTCTAGTTCCATATTTTTCTCATTTGTGTTTGCAGATTAACTACCCTTGTGTCCAGGGAAATTTCTTGATCTATAAGAACTTAAACAGATTCACTGCTGTAGACTTTTTTTCCCCCGATTTCCTTCTGATAATTGTTTAAAACCTTTGTAAAATATTATTACTGAGAACTGTATTTCCTTTAGACTCTACATTCATTTTCTTGCAGTGTAATTAGTTGGGAAGGTAAATTAAGCAGCTGAGGGAGAAGCCATGCATGTCAAATGAGCTTTTTGTTAAAGAATGAAGACCAGACCACTACAGCCTTGTGGACAGCTGAACCAGAGGTGAAGTTTGTTTGAATCTTAGGGCATTTGTGATCACTTGAATTGAGCAGGTAGGAGAAAGCCAGCAAAAGGCAAGAGTAGGACCAGGTGTTGACTTTGCATGCTGTGTTTTAGGAATTTTATTAGCACTACACTGAGGACTTAATAGAAGAGCATGTGAGGAAGATTATGACGGTTTTATTGTGTTTTCTATTCTCTAATGCAACATCATGCAAGTAGGACAGTACACTGGCTGTGTCACTTTCAGAAGTCAGCATTTGATTGGGGTGTCAGTTTTCTGGCTTAAAGTCTCCACTGTTGCCCTTGAGAGTGACTGGGTTTGTGGTTATAGATCTGAGATGCGCAATGTTGAAACTTGCTGGCATGAGTAAGCATGGATGAGCTAATGACAGCTTGCTCTGTAGTATTCCTTAGCGAGAGGCTCAGAGTGCTTTGAAGTATTGTTGCCCCATTTTTACTTGCATGGGCTTGCCTTGGAGGTTACCTTCTGTACATTGAAGAAGGAGGTGATAGCCGTTTCTGGCTTTCTTATGCTAAGCTAAGACTTAAGGGAAGGATACGGGAACTCAGTCCTGTTCTATCATAGATAAACCTACCTTCCTGACAGAAAAGCTCAGGGATGGGATTTTGATCAGGTGGGGTGGGGGTGGTGGGGTGGGTGGAGAAAAAAAGAAATGAAAGCTTAGTAAAACAGCAGATTTGTTTCCTGCCACAACCCTCCCCAGCCTGTGCCAGCAGGGAAAACTCTACAGTGCACTCTTCTGCAACCATTTTTCTTCCCACATCTCTGCTGCAAAGTGACCAAGAGGGATGAAAAAGCAACCTTTGCCTCTTTTTCTGTGCCATCCTTTGACATCTGAGGAATTTCTGGCAGAGTTCGTGAGCCTGATTTCCTCTGCACCGTCTCAATGTCACCAAGGAGCTGGGATTTAAGCAGTTAATTCATTGTAACTAATTGTGACTCCTTGGCTGTACTGACATAATGTGGTTGGTTTGCAGGTGGAAAACCTAGGGTATTGTTCTGACACCTGATCTATTCTTAAACAACAAGGGTGCTGTCATTTGCAACTGCTCTAAATTATAAAACAATGTAATATGGCTCTTAATTCTTAAGTGTACTTAAAAGGCAGCTAAATCAGTTCACAAAAGCAGACAGTGTTCTTTTAGTAGCAAAGGTGTTGCAAGCAAGCAATGCATTACCAAGACAGTCATCAAAAATGTTCCTAAAATTTCATCTGCCACTGATAGTTGTTGCAAATGAACAATGAATGTGACCTGGTTGTTGATAGGAGACATTCACTAATGTATGTGCTGTTTGCCTTTACTTAGCAGCAAGAAAACATTCTGTGGACTAAATTCTGCTGATTTGGGGTGTTTTGCTTATTTATTTTATTTTAAGTGTTCAGAGGTAATTTCTAACAAAGCTTTTCTTTTTCTTTTTCTTTTTACTTTTTTTTGAAATCAAGTATTTTTGCAGCATATGATCCCAAACATGAAGAAAACATTACAAGATCAAGATGTTTTAAAAATTAACAATGCTGTCTCATTTTTCTTTTTTTTTTTTTTTCCTGAATTGTCTTGACATCAGGGTTTAAATTGTTAGTTCTTCTGACCGTAAAAGCTAATGTTTTGTTATAGCCATATGATTATAAGACTTAAAAGTTAGTTATGAGGGGAAAACAATGCATTGCAGCAGACAGATGACAGCCATATCAAAGACCTGGCAATAATTCCTCTGAGCTGTTTTGTCTTCTTAAAACTGAGCTCCTTTGGGAGCTGTTCCAGTTTAAAATGTGTGCCAGATCTTTGATGGGTGCATGGTTGTGGCTGTCCATTTTGCTTTCTTTCAGATTAAGTGATGTAGCAGCTGATCTGAACTTCTGAAGCTATGTTGGTATTGGAAAGCAACAGTGCAAAATGCATGGGTCTGTAGAACAAAACAATTGGCACAGAGGATGCAGTGTCCCCCAGTGGAGGTGTATGATTTATTTATAGTTTGATTTTGGACTATTTCTAGTCTGGTCCTGTGAACTGAATGCCTGTTACTGGTTGAAGCACATCAGGTGAGCTCCTGGAGAGAAATTTCTGCTTCAGTTTCATTCGAAAGAAATCCAGGTCACACGCTGTAAGACTGCTCTGCAGTCTGAATCTTAGTAGAGTAAGTGGGGATGACCATGAGATTTATTTAAAAATAATATTAATAATAAAATTAATAATAAAGGCATGAATTTTAACTGCCTTCCCATCCTTTACTTGCACTGCAGCTAGCTTGTTGTGTGTGGTAGGAGGAAGATGGGGACATACTGTACATGTTACTGATCTGCACTGAAATGATAATGCACCTGCAATCTGGAAAAGGTACTTGCTAGTTGCTGCACATTTGTCTTTTCAATTTATTTGCACTACTTAAAATACTTTTACAAGCCAGGTGCTTGTGAGAACTGCAGGAAATAATCCAAGTCCAGGAGGACTTTCCTATGTTGTGTGAATATTTAAAGTCTTGTTTTCACACAGCTGTGAACAGCTCTCTGTTCAGCTGATGCATTACCTTGAGTTTTAAATTTAGTAAATTGCTTGGCTACTGCTAACTTCCTTTGCAAGCAAGGGTGTAGGTAGATAGAAGGAGAAAAGTAACATCATCCACAGGGAAAAGAAGTAATTCAGATTTATGGACAGAGATGGCTGTATTTTAAGTAATGGTGTAATAGTGAACAGATGTGGCAGAGCAAGTTGCTTTACCTTGAGCGCTTTGTAAAGAACTAGGTTGTATCTTCTGAGACACAGACCTACATGGGGGCTGTTACAGAGCCATGAAATATTAAGAAGCCATTGACTGCTAAAAGCAGTGTGTCTCGCTGTGATCTCTGGTACTCTGGGTACTGTCCTGCCATCAAGGAGCTGATCTGAGGTACTGGATGCCGTGCTACAGCACTGATTGTTCACATCGCCAAAGTTTGGATCGTGGAAACCCAGGAGGCTGTTGAGGAACCACTTCTGTTGCTCTGTTGTGAACTCTGATATCTGCCTTACTTGGCCTGAAAAGTAAAGGATCCTTAACCACTACCTTTCTGTGCAGCCAGATAAAAGCTGGGCAATAGATATGCCTACTAACTAAGGGATCCCCACTGGCACTGCAAGCTTTGAAGAGATTCCTCTCTCCCTGTTCCGTGTCACTTTTGTCTCCCCAATAATATGCCAAAGCTGTGATACTGAAAAACCAGCTGCAAGCTAGTGAGGAAACTCTGTGAATTCTTGGTCTCTTGATATGCCAAGAAGGATAGTTATTGTAAATGTGGTCCTTGAGGCAGATGTTTAGTTATTTGGGTTTTATTGCTGTTACGTATCTCTTTGTTTATTGCTGATGGGAACCATTGCTGTCAAACGACCAGAGCCCAGTTAGTAGAGTGGAGTATGGTCTTGCCTTTGCTAGTCTTGCTGCAGGGGCATGCTGTGTAATTCCTGATGTGCCAAATTGCCCAAATACACAGTGCTGGTGAGTAATGGTTCTGCCATACCTGTCTGTTGTCACTGATTTGAAATATGTTGTTTTAAAACTGTGGTTTGCAGCCAGAGATAGACCCACAGTTTCACTGAGAGATACCAGCTGAGATTTTGCCATTGATCAGGTATGCAGTGGGGCTGGAAAACCTGATGGATTTAATCTACACCCAAGAGGCAAAGCTTGTTGTAGGAACTGGAACATCTTTGTTAAATAAGGAAGTCCCTGGACTCTGATGCTGCTTGGATTCTGAAGGCTTAATCTTTCCTGATACTTCCAGTCAAGCAATGCACTTCATCAGAGCCACATGGCATGAATTTTAACTGCCTTCCCATCCTTTACTTGCACTGCAGCTAGCTTGTTGTGTGTGGTAGGAGGAAGATGGGCACGTACTGTACATTTACATGATTTTTAAGTCCTTATATTTAACTTCTTTATAGAGTTGAAGATTTGGATGGGGAAAGTTTATTTGGACAGGTAAATGTTCTGCACTGACAATAAGTTGATCATAATGCATCATCTTTTTAAAATTTGGGCTCGCTACACTTCCCCAAAATTCTCACAAAAGCTTGAGAAATTGTAATAAACACTGCTTCTCATTAATAATTTCACCAAGGAGTTTGTAGTTTTGTTGATATATATAGTGAGAACCATTCTCTCTTTAAACAGATTGGTGTACCTCCTATTTAACCGTAGTTTACTCCAGACATGGAAGTTAAAGGCTTTTCCACAGGGGTGCTCCCTGAATCTGCTTTTTTTGTGTGAACTTTCTTAAGTTGCTAGACATATAGGTGGAGCAGAGTTGGCCCTGAGATGCATAAATGTGACTTCCGGTTTTAGAAACAGAGATAAAAAGCACCGTAGGGTATCTTCTGTTTTATCCATGAAAAAGCTACAGCTAGCATGAAAAAGTGTTTTCTTAGTAGAAGAGTAGGAGACGCCTTGGAGCACTCTACGTGTGTCTCCTGGGCAGTCATGCTGTGGTTTACAGTAATCGCTACAATGGAAAGGAAGAAATTATCCTTGGAATCGAACCTTTTGTGCCCATCTTGTCCTGCATTATTGGGAGGACTGTAACCACTCGTGGAAATGAAGTTGTGTGAAGACTGTAGGATATTTGTTCTCTGTTTATGCTGCCCATAGCAGTTCAAGTGTGGAAGTCCTATTGCTAGTACATAGGTGAAGCAGTGCCAGTCTGTGCAATTTTAATCGTTGTTCCTACCCACAACTGTTTTTCCTGATCTTTGAAATGGAGTTGTGGATTTCAAAAGATTTGGAAGATCACTGGTGAGAGAGCAGTTTGAAATAGTACTGTGTGTTTTGACCATGCAATTTTTGGGAGCCTTTTCTTTGAATTTGAAGAAGAGAATTTTTTTTTTTAATGTCAGAATGTCGTCTAAGGCATGCAAGGTCTGAATCATAGAATCATTTAGATTGGAAAAGACCTTTGAGATCATCATGTCCAACCATTAACTCAGGACTGCCAAGTCCACCACTAAACCATGCCTCTGAGCACCACATCTACACGTTTTTTTGAACACTTCCAGGGATGGTGATTCCATCATGTCCCTGGGCAGCCTGTTCCGATGCTTGACTACCCTTAAATGGTACTTTCCAAGTAATTTTGAGGGAAAGAAAAAAAAAAAGCTGAAATTCAGGAGAAAAAAAACAGTGTTATTTTTGCTTCTTTTTAAACACACTTCAGCATTCAACACTACAGAAGTTGTTAAAGGATTTTTTTTTTAAAAAAAAAAAAACAATAACAGTTTGCTACACAGCCCTGAAAGGATTAAAGAGATGCTCCTATTGCCCATTCCCTGAATAGTGTTGGAGCCATGCTGTTCTTCATCTGTTGTCTTTCATAGCTGCGCTCCTCAGAGACAGATTTCAGTAAGTTTTAAGATATATACTAATATGTAATATAAATAATAGCTTTTGTGCTTTTATTGAGACGTGAGGATAGAATGGTATGGTCATGCCAATAAAATATATAGGTAGGTAATTCTTTTCATGGATCAGTTAGATATCTTGTGTTTGGTTTAGCCTGTATTTCCTATTTATGATACTGACTCATGGAGCTTAGCATGCGTTGAAGCCTGAACATATTGGTGAGTGGGGTGAGGAAACCATTAACTGCTCTAATTCCTTTTATTTTTGTGATGGGACATTTGTATCCCTGTAATAAAATGATACAGTATGTACGAGTAACTGCATCAAATACACTGTTTTACTATGTATGTCATTATATGTCTCTCTGGTTGTATAGAGTCATTGTGATCTCTACAGTCTTGCTTGGTAGAAGCATGTGGATGTCAAAATTTTGAAGGCTTCATAGATCTTTGAGGTTTCTAGAAAGATATTTTTGTTACAGAGTGCATTAATGTAAAGTGGATAGATTTTTTTTTTTCATCTTTCTAAGTCAAGTGTCAGCTCCATGGTGTACTTTACTATCGTGCTGCAGAAAGGGTGCTTATCTGTGCTTACACAAATAGCCTTCATGAGAGCTCTCTTCCTTTTGTTTACTTGTGTTTTCTTGCGCTGTTATAATTTTCTGCTCATACGACTTATAAGCATTGGTGGACAGCACTGCGAGCGATCGTGGTTTTTTCATGTGAACTAATTCCTTGCAAAGAATTGTCTAAGCAGTGGACCTCAACCTGAATAAGCTGTGTTGTATTTTTTCAGTGGTGTGTTCAAGGGAGCTGCACACTGCAGAGGTCTAGGAGGACGTGTGTCTAGGTGATAACACAGAGATTGCTTTGCCCTCAGACTGCTATAGCTCATGCTGCAAATAATTTTAAGGATAGGCATCTCCTATTGGCATCCTACTTGCATACCCAGTCCTCTACCTGACTCCTTGCTGTGAGGACAAAAACAGTGTGTGAAAGGCACTTCTGTTATACATCTTCCCAGACACCTTCCCTTTATACAACAGTAACTTGGTATGCACAGTTTTACAGCTCAGTTGCTTGGGTGACATCATGAAGAGTTGGTGTGCCACTGAGACTAACCCAGCTTTGCCTATTTTCAGATGCTTTGGCAGTTTGCTCCTTTTGGGTGATACTGTATATGGCAATTACTCTTCCTCTGTTCTGGTCCTGGTCCTCTCTCAAGAACTGTGAAGGTCTTGGGAGCCACAGAAATAACATTACTTGTACTTGCTTTTTTACGCTATGAATGTGTTTGTTTTTATAGCAGTTCTCCTGCCCACATAACCTTCATCTTCCCTGCTAATTGCACCTCTGCATGCTCTGCGGAAAGGCCTGTGAGTTACTCTTTGCTTCTCTGTATTTGGGCATGGATTTAAAATTCTGGAATCCAATTAAGAGTCTCCCCGTAGACATGCAAGCCTTTTTCATTTCATGTTCCTCTGCTTTACTTGTCCTTGTGGAACTAGGAGTGAAATTACTGCAATGCATCCCCTATTCACAGATCTGTATATGATTATGTGTCAAGCACTCCAAGCTACGAGGATGTGCGCATTATGCTCATGCAGAGGAGATACAGGCTTTTGTGTATGTGTCCGTTTTTCTCATGTGTCAGCATGGGAGGTATTTAGGTGTATACATCCTACCTCTGGTAATTTACAGTACCTCTTTGAGCAGACTTTAGAATGAAGCGGAAAGTCACAGAAAATGACACCTACTGCTACCATATGACCAGTGCAAAATATCTAAAAATGGTGCTTCTGTTATATATGTGCCTGCTGCAAACGTAGGTGAAAAGGCAAAATGTGGATACTAGCAGAAAATACATTAGCATGCTTTTTGGAATAGAGTTAAGCAGAGCATTATCCTGTTACAAATTAAAGGATGAAAGTGACTTCTGAAGTGGTGATTAATATTTTATCTTGCATATCCAAGTTGCGAATTATGGTAGTTTAATGAGACAAGCGGTACTATTTTGATGTATAGCATGGTCAGCTGTGAACATTTAAAAAGCATGAAGTGGGCCGTTATGATACTGAGAGGCTGGATTAAAAGCATGAGTTCCTGAACTGGTTTTGTATTGTTCTTGATTTGAAGTTTTGGGTGTTCCTGTTTCCAAACCTTCCAGTGATTGCAGGGGCTGAATGCTTACTTTACAAGGCCATGAGGTAAACATCTTCATGTAAACATTTCCTTTAAGTTCTGGAGCTTTTGGGAAAATACTAAATAAAAATGAAATACTTCAAATTAGTGAAAGCTCAGAAATGTCAAATCAATAATTTCCCCTGTAGAGTAAATATAGTATATTGTCGCAGCACTCTCAAAACTAGCCAGCTGCAGCAAGGTGTTTTACCATCTCATACCAGCACACTCTTCATGCCAGTCCCTCTGCTGCCTTCTCCTAGTCCCTCCTCACCCAGGGTGCACTCTCCCTCTCCTCTCTGCTTCTTCCCTCTCTTTCTTCCTTGGCTGCTCCCTCTTCGTTGGCTGCCCAGCGTCTTCCCAGAACCAGCCACAGCTGCACCTTATCTACATCGGCCAACCCACCGCCCCTGAAGCCAGCCCACAGCTGTATGTTATCAATGCTAATTACCCAGCTTCATTCCTCTACAGTATATGACTTTTTTTTTTTTTTCTGTTGTTGGTTGGTGTTGAGTTAATACCCTTCCCAACAAGTGGCCTCAACTGCTCCTACTAGGTCTTGCCCTTGAGGCCTCTTACCATCTTGGTTGCTCTCCTCTGCCCTCTTAATGCCTTGATGTCCTTCTTAGATTGAGGCGCCCACAACTGCACACAGTACTTGAGGTGGAGTGTGTGTAGAGTGGGACAGTCACCTCCCCCGACCAGCTAGCAATGCTGAGCTTGATGCACCCCAGCACATGGTTGGCTCTTTTGGATACTGGGGCACGCTGTTGGCTCATACTAAACTTACCACCAACCCAAACCCCCAGATTTCTTTCTGCGGGGCTGCTTTCCAGCCTTTCATCCCCCAATTTGTATGCATAACCAGGAGTATGTGTCCCAGGTGCAAAATCCTGCACTTGCTCTTGTTAATTCCATGCGGTTGGTGATTGCCCAGCTCCCTAGTCTATACTGATCTCTCTGTAAGGCCTCCCTACCCTCAAGGGACTCCACAGCTCCTCCTAATTTGGTGTCATCGGCAAAGTTACTTAATGTACATTCAATTAATGTGTCCAGATCATTTATAAAAAAAACTATTAAAGAGCACTGGCCTTAATATTGAGCCCTGGGAACCCCACTGGTGACTGGCTGCCAGCCTGATGTGACCCCATTTACCATAGGTCTGTGAGCCTATGTATTAGCTAGTTGTTCACCCATTGTATTATGGGCTGGTCTAGCCATGCGCTGGACATTTTGTCCAGGAGGCTGCTGTGAGAGACAGTATCAAAGGCATGGATAAGGGATGCTTTAATTAATTACTACTCATCCTCTCCATTGCATAGTGTGTTTTTAACTACTTATGTTCACAACAGCAGAGCGTAAAACTTCTTTAACCAGTCGTTAAGGCTGTCAGGAAAATTATTCTTGAGTCCCCTATAAAGTTTGCTTTAAAAGTCACCTCCTCCAGTTCTACTTTGTGAATTGTTTTCCCATATATAAAACTGTCGAGATGACTCACCTGCAGTGGGTGATCTCTTCACCTCAGTGGAGTAGTTTTATAAAACAGCATTGCAGCTTCGTTCTTCTGCACGGTATAGAGGCAGTCAGCTCTGGATAAATTTCCCAAAATGTGCTCTGCATGTCAGATCCTCTGCCTATAAGGTGTTGTTCAGTGGCAGTGGGAAAGGAAGGCTCCAGCTAAACAAGGATCACTGTACCAATATGGAAGTGTTATGACCCTGGCAAATATCTGTGATTGCTGTATTAACAATACCATTGTGATTAAAGCCACTATGAGGCCCACACAAATAAAACAAACTACAGAAAAAAAAATTGCTTTGTTGCTTCTGTGCAAGTGGCTTCTTCTGGCAGGAGTCAAGTCAGTTCCCAGGCAATACTCAGGTAGCTGTGTCAGGACGAAGTATGCAGTATGGATCTGCCTGAAGTGATTGGTGGGTGTGAAAAAGGAAGGACAGGAGAATGGTCGTTTAGGGTCACTCACGCTGGCCAAAGAGCCTGAAGCAATAATGAGTTAGGGAGAAATGGAGAATATGGAGCTTGGAGAATAGACAAGGCTGCAGAAGGCTGCTCAGAGGTACAGTGTCTATGTACATCTTGGAGATCAATCCAGATCTACCGGTTCTTATCGGATGCAGGACCAAGTATTCAGGCACTGTGCAGGTAAATGTTTTGTCTGGGCTCCAGGTTTTGATTTAAGGCTAGGAAGACAGAGTTTGATTCATCAAAGTAAACAGGAGCTTGTGAGATATTTATACATAGCATATAAAAGTTTTGTATTGGTAATTTCTGTAGCTTAGTTCATTCCTGCTACAGAAGATGTATGGAAATTTTTGAGATCTTAAAATCCTAATGTTTATTATTACTTTATTGTAATATATTATAGAATTTTTGTTCTACATATTATGGGAGAGAAAGTAGATTATTTTTCTACTTAACTTCTGCACAGTCTTTTTCTTTGAACTTGAATTCTCAAATAAGTGGTTTTTCCTTGAGCTACTTCTGACATGTTGAAGACTATTCAAGACAAAAATATTTTAAAGGTTTGGTGATGACGTGAAATAATACATACAGTGATGACACCAGCTACTGTGGTGGTGGTTAGAACTATCTGTGATTCTGAGGTAAGAGTTAAGTCAAATCAAGAGGGCTATGGCATGCTCTTTCACTAGTAAACAATAACTGAACAATAGTTAAAGCCCTGTTGGGCTTGTGGTATATTTAAAGCACAGATATGTGCTTGGAAGTAAGTATTCTCTGTATGACTAAATGAAATATGAGTAGATATATGTGGCTTTGTATCTTCCAAGACATCCCTGACTCTCCCTGCTAAGTTCCAAATCCAGTGTTTATTCTTTTTGCTGGTGAGGCCACTGGATGATTTGTCCTGTGGAGATGGTTCTTCCTAGTATTATAATCATGTGATACGGGAGTAATGCTTTAACCCTGTAATGCTTTAATAAAGGGGTCCTCAAACTATGGCCCACGGGCTGGATATGGCCCCCCAGGCTCCTCAATCTGGCCCCCAGTATTTACAGACCCCCCCGCGCCCCCCCCCCCCCCCCGGGGGTTGGGGGGGGGAAACCAAGCAGCCGCAGATGGCTGCCTGCCACTGCATCCGCGCCAGCCCCCTGGTTAAAAAGTTTGAGGACCCCTGCTTTAATACTACAGAATAGAGTATTTTTTGCTGAGAACTACAAATTTCTGTCAGGTGTTGATAGACTGCAACATTTATCTGTGGGATGTAGAGGATGTAGACAGAAAGTGCTTATAAACGCTTGACTGGGGCACAGAAGTGTCAGTTTGCACTTGCAAGCATTTTTTAAGCCAGAGTTTGATTGGCTGTCTGCTATTCTTTTTTTAGGCAGCTTCAGTTTCTTAGAGCAGAGAGGTTATTTAGAAGTGAAAGGCTCTGAAAGCAAAAAAGGCATCCAGTGACGCTGCAAAGCACAGCGTGCTTGTGAGCGAGTAGGGTATAGTGTTGTAAGAGCAAGGGAGCTTACCTGGTGATAAATTCCATCCTTCCTTTGATAGTGGTACAGAAGACCACCCCTCTGGGCCTTTTCTGGAAGCCCTGATGCTGCCTCAGTCAGCAAAGTGAGTTTTGGTTCAGCTGGCCAAGTGAGGGACTCCTCAGGATCAGGGATGCAGGTGGTAGCAGAGTTACCATTAAGGGAAAAAATAGGGAAGGCTTTGGTTGCCTGTCATCCTGGAAAAACACTGTGTCAGGAGACAAAACCAGGCTGTGGGTGAGCACAACAGTGATGATTAGTGGGTGAGACTGGTAGATGCAGCCCCGCTGGCATTTTAAGCCAAATGAGAGTATTTGGTTTAAAATACTTTATCCCTCTCAGGACCTCCTGTGGAAGCAGTCTAGTTGTGCAAATATAGGAGCTGGGCATTTAATTTTCCTAAAAAAAGGGATATTGAGTAAGTCCTTTCATATAAATAATAGCTTTTTCATAGGAACAGAAAGACCTCTTGAAAATTTGGGTTTCCATTGTAAGTTGTCTAAGAGGGAGAAACAAACATTCAAAACAGTAATACTTGGATTAAAAAATGCGTTTTTTTAGAGTTGGTCTGAGAGAGGAAAAGTGCTGATCCATTTCCAGATGGAATGCAGTCTTTGCAGGAAATGCTGACACACTACAATAATCCCCTTTATGTTCACACAAGGAACTTTAGGAAACAGTGGTAAACAATTAGTTAAGAAATGAGTCACATGTGGTAATATACAAATACTTTTGACTGTACAGTCCAAATTATGGCAAAGACAATCAGTCTTTCAGTCTTGTTTTATGTGATGAGAGCGTCTTTGTGACACAATGATGGCTAAAGTTCTGACACATTTCAGGCTCTGACATGATCAGTGATGCTCATTATCAAAGTGCCACAGCACAGCTAAGCCACGGTAATTGTTGTATTGCACGCTTTTTGTCTGCAGCAAGCATAAATTCAACTTAATTTAGTAAATAATTTTAAACTGCTTTTGACCACTAACATCTGCAGAATCCATCACTGTCAAAGGGATTATTCATTGTTCAAGGCTTTTAAGCTTATCTTTTCTCTGCTTTTCACCCCTCAAACTATGTGGAGGTCTACAGAGAGGATCTGCAGAAAGTGGATCTTCATGGAAGATTCAGGAGAATTGTGTGTGGTAGGAATAGCTTATCTGATTAAGACAGAAGGGGGGATGATTTGCAACGTATTTTGGAAATTCAACAGCATCAATAAAATGATAACTTTGTAATTTAACTTAATATATAGGAAAGTCCATTTGACATTTTGGTCATGTTCAAAATACCCAAATCTCAGTGTACATGCTTGAGATTTAGGTACTTGCTGTGCCAGGTAGATGGATTATTAGTGAACTAAGGGTTAAATGACTTCTGATGTATTGCAGTTCATAAGTAGAGGAAAAGAAAAAAGGTTACGCTGTTTGTCAAGGGAGTTTTCAAATGAGACAGTAAAAATAAGTACATTGATTTCTTGACATTGTGGATGAGACTACATAAATATATTCATTTTGAGCTTTGGCAATTTGGGAATCACAGAAGAAGATACTCATCTGAAAATCCAGTATAGACCTGAAATATGTATCAGTGTGTAATGGTGCTGTCTGTGGGACATTACAAGGTCACATTTCTTCTAGGCTTCCCCAGAACACTGCTGATTTGAAAACTGAGTCCTCCTCTGTACCCTCCTTTGTGCTTACTCATGCAGAGATCAGTGACATTGGAATAGTGATGCCTCTTTTGGAACGTTTGGTCCAGTCTGTGGTTTCTAGCATAGAGTGTGCTATGTGTTGGTGTCCTGGAGCATATTGCTCCCCTGTGACCTCTCCTTAAAGGGAAGCTGCACTTATTGTCAGCTCTCACTTTTGTTTTATTTCAGCCTAATAAAAAGCTGTGGAGAAGCTTGACTGTGGTCTGCTTTTACCTTTCTTCCAGCACAACACTATTTAGTTCAATTTACATCCGTTTTCCATTCAGAAATATTTCAGATGTCTACTACAAGAGGGAGACTGAAGGAAATCTTGTATTTCTGTGTTCCATCTTTACTTTGAACTCTCCTGATACTAGTCTTGAAGAGGCAAGTGGAAAAAGTATTAATTTGCAGGAATTAACAACACACGCTAAGAGAAGAAAAGAAGTTCAGGCTTTTTGAGAAGTCCATCTTGACATAATCATGTTGCACTAAGCTGGTGGACGACAGATTTGGTACTGTTCATGTATGTGTTTTGGTGGCATATAAAGGCACAAGCATACAGGAAAAAGGGAGTGTTCACGAAAGTATCAATATGACATCTGCTTTTCTCTAAAATCATGTAATAGTGAGTAATAGTATGTAATAGTATGTAATAGTAGTGTTAATCATTTAATACTAATTCTTGCCATGGTAGTGATGTCCAATATTTAATTCAATAGGAACCTGAGTTCCTTCTGTCAACGTGGCATTCACTGTTTGGTTCTTCAGTGTTTTTATAGTACCCTCTCTAGAGCTTATTTTCATTTTTGATGGAACCATACATATTTCTCTTAAGCAATTACACAGAGAAATAGTTTGCTCTTAACAACAAAACAAGAACTTGGCTAATTAGTACTGTTGAACTAGTGGAAAATACCCACCATTTTTGGCAGCAGATAAAAGGTTTATTTTCCATTTTTTCTTTTTTCCCACTAGAAGACTTATTTTTTTAAAAAATACCACCATCAGTTGCCTACTAGATGAACAGAATTATCTATATTTCCAAGATGACAAATACTCGTTTCAGTGGGGAAATCCAGAGCTTCAGCCAAAAACTTGTGGGTTTACTACTTTCTTATTTTTAAAAATTTTACTAATTTACTAGCTTTTACTTTTGCAGACTAAGGGAAGTGGAAATGGGAAAATAAATTTGCTGAATTCTTTATTCTCATTTTTTTCTTGTCTGAAAGGCAACTACAGGGAGATGTGGAAGCTGGGAATAGCATTGTCAAAGCCAGACCAAAGGCCTGCAGAGTTCTGCTAACAGCAGTGTGGTTTGGCTTTTAGCATCATCTCTCACTAGGATGGAGGTACAAGTGACGTAATAGAAAAGGGAAGAGGCTGTTCTGAGTGTTTATGTTGTATGTACCATCCCTCTTCACTTAGTTATCAGTGCAGACTGCTGCCAGTAGTTAAAAGGGAATTGAGGAGTTCACAGCAGCCTGTTCTCTGCCTTGACACCTTGTGGCAGCTGGCTTATGGGTGAGCTGGAAGCAGTGATGCATTGGACACATATCTTAGGATTTCTTTGCTGAAAGTCTACAGGGATGTTTAAGGAAGCTGTGTGATCTCGGTGGTGGTAAGAGTGCCCCTGTCATTCTAGATCCTGCTAAATCTTTTGACAGAGATAAGTTGTCATTAGGGCTTGTAAAAAATTCATAACCACGAGTCTTGTGCTGCTGAAATGAATTTTAGACTGCTGATGGGTTGAAGTAGGAGAAAGCAGCATGAATTTCTTAGTTGTGGGAGTCCCATACTCACACACACTGTGCATGGTACCAAACAGGTTTTTGTAGATGACCTCTAGAAGGGTGCTCATTTGGCTCAGCTTGGTGACATATGGTGTCTTACGATAATTCAGAGTTAAGCTTGCACTGTGATTCTGAAAGAATTTGAGCTTTCAGTCCATGAAGGCTTTGTTCAAGATACCAGGAGTATGTCTGCTGTCATTTCAGTACGTGCTTAGAAGAAAGTAATCTGGGATCATGTGTTGACTTCTTGCTCGTCACAATAGCCAGGAAATGGAACAGACTTTGTAACTGTCATGTGGGGCTGGATCCCTCTGTAATTGAAACTAGTGGGAAAAATTGCAGTTGTCTTCAGTGATGGAGAGATCGGCCTTAGATTGAGTGTGGGCTGCTTAGAAATTAAGGAATTTTTATTCTGTTAGCAACTTTCTCAGGCATTTCATGCCATAGTCTGTCTATTGTAATCTGACAGTTACACAGTGTGGGCATCTGAATATCCACTGGTAGCCGGAAAGTAGCTCAGGGACAAAGTTATTTAATGGGCATTTTATTACATTAGACGTGTCCTAATATTTCGTGTGTTCTCTGTGCTGACAAGAAGTGTCGCTAGTGCTTTGAATAGTGATGTGGATTGAGACTGCCCGAAGGGAACAGTGGCATCGTCAATGTAAGTGTATTGTTCAATATTATTTTCCATTTAAACCTCATGCTCTTGCAAAGGAATAAAAAGTTAATAACACTTTGCCATTTGGACATGGCATTTTTAGGATACAGAGAACACAGCTACAATTTCTTATGCTTGCTATTCCTTCACTTTCTCACTATTAATAGTGTGGAAACAGAAGTACTTGGGAATTTGCAGTCAGATAAACAGTGGTTCCTCCAAGAATTCACCAAGGAAAAAGGGCATCTCTGCAATACTTTGCCTTGCTTTGCACTTCTGGTTATACGTGAATGAACTTCAAATTCCAGACTACATCTTGAGAAGTTAACTTTTTCAGTGTAACATAATCAATTCATTTTTATATGCATATAAACAGAGGAAGACTTATTACAGTCTCAGCCAGAGACCTTGGCTCTGGCTCCTGCTTAAATAGTGATTGCTGTTGCTGACTGTTGGGTGCTAAATGAGGAACATCCATGACTAAAAGTGCAAGATGGTTCAGGTTAATCTTGGATCCAGAGGCTCCCTGGCTTGGGGTTATGACTGGTTTCTATGCTGCAGAGAGAGAGTATAGGAAGGAGCTGTCATTAGTGGATCAGAGCTAAATCATTCTGTCCATCCCTTCAGAAATACTTGCACTGTTGTTATTGGGGTTGGCTCAAACAGTGGTAAACCCTGGGGCAACGACAGCAGAAGAAATTCTCTGTTGTTTTTCTGAGGCACAGCTCATTCAATTCCTGATGAGCTGTGCTTGGAGCATGTTTTTGCTGTAGAGGGTTTGTCACTGTCCTCATGTCCAGATAGTCAAATATGCTGTTGAAGCTGGGTCGGTAGCACTGATCAACACATTATCTCTTGCTAGGACTTACAGCAACTATGCTAAACCTTTTTAAACTTGTTCTTGAAAGAACTATATTGGTTGTTTGCATTGGTCTGTTTTTGGGGTGTAGAGCATCATGTCAGCATGGGAGTGTCAGCAGTTGTTAGGAAAAATTTAGAGATGGCACCTCTGATGCCTGCAATGTCTGTGCCTGTATGCAGTTTCTCTCCCGTGTCTTGCACGGTGAGCACTCCCTTTGCCTCTATTTGGTGTGATGTGGGGCAGCTCGAGGCGGGGGGCTGATCGCTGAGGGGCAGCGCTGTGCCCCCCACAAGGAACGCTGAGCTCTGGGAGCCATTTGGGTCAGACCCCAAGCCCGGGGCGGGCAGCTGGGAGGTGCTCAGTGACTTCAGCGCAGCATGGGGTCAGGCCCTCACTTAACAAATCTCAGTTACCATCAGCTGTAAGCAGTGAGGGAGGAAGGGGGCAAGGGAACCATGCTTTGCCCTGTGTCTCCCTTTTCCAGTTGATTTAAGAGTATTAAAATGCTTACATAACGCTGCTGCTGCAGTGTCCCAGGAGGCTGGGCCAGCAGATTGTGTGCTGGAGGTCGCCTGATCAGAGACATTTAGGTTTATGAGCCCTTGTCAGACGGTCTCGCCCCCTACCCTCCTGAACTGATTTATTGCCAGCTCATAAAGTGGTGCAAGCTACTTTTATTCGCTCGATTTGCCTGATAGGAAGTAAGACTGTATTTATTCATGGGGTTCGATAAGCTTATGGGGGGTTTGTGGCTTATCCGTAGGTTACATAATGTCCCACAAACACAGGCTGGGGGCTCCGATGGTCTTGGGCTGGCGGTGCTGGGCTGGTGCTGTGGCACTGTTGTCATGGAAATACGTATCCGTTCATTTAGGATCATCTCTTCCATTGCACATGGACATTTACAGAAGATGTTAAGGACAACTCTTCAGAAGCCAAAGCATCTAGAAAAAAGACCTCTTTTTTCATTATTGTTATTATTCAAAGTGCTGCATACATGGAAAGTGAATAGGTGATATCCCAAAATAGTTGTTTTGCCATTTCTAAACTTTCAGATACCTTAGTGAGAACTGGTTTTTGCCTGAAATCTCTCCAGTTTTGTTTGCTTAAATACTAAATATTAATGATTTGTATTATATTTTAAAAATACTTAAGAAAATTTTTGTGACCAGTAGCTGATATGATAATCCAGTAATAAAGACTCTTAAATTCTTGGATATTTGACTTAAAGATCATCGTTAAAATTTAGCCTTGAAAGGATTTTTAAACTGTTTTCTTTGTACTTTATGAGCACTGCTGTTTTAAAAGTCCTTTAAATAATAGCATATTTGTATCAGGTAGTGCTGCAGGTATTTGTGAACTTTGTATCCCTTCTGAAGTTCATGTATCTGGTTTCCGTTATTAGCACTGTTTTTTTAAGGTAATTGCAGTATTTCTTTGAAGCGTTCAAAGGCTGCTTACAAGATTTTCGTCTTTATTAGAGAAGTATGAGAATAATAGGAATGGAGACATGCTTACTGGGGGATCTTACACCGCTTGGATGGTGTTTAAAGACGTTTTTCTTGAAAGAAACTTGTATGTGGAAACTTTTTTTTTCTAAATATTTTTTCTCCAGTTTGGTATAGACTGACTTATGGTTGTAGACCTACTGGCAGAGTACTGTGTTTCTGAAGTACACTGCTCACAACGACAGCATCTTATGAAACAGCAGTACTGTAATGGCAGTATAAAGCAAGGAATTCCATTTATCAGCCTTTACAATGTCCCTTTAAATCTCTGGGCTCTTGTGACTCCCTTGAATCATTTATGCTGGTTCCTAATCTGCTAGAAAGGGTTGCTTCAGAGAGAGATTGTAATACTAGTCTGAATTCTGTGAAAGACCAAGAAATCTGAGAATATACTACTATAATACAACCAGTTAAACAGTAGTGAGCAAATTACCAATGTACAGCAAATGTTGCTTTCTCCCAGGATTATTTCCACTGAAGTCATAAACAAGAATAGAGCTGTAGGGCTCCTGTGACTACTTATAGATGGTGAATAGTGTTTCAAAAGCTTTCAGATCTTGCAGAAATTATTTTCATCATGTTTGACAAATGAACTTCTGATGGCTGTAATACAAATGTACATTGGGAAAGCACAACATTTAAATACATGTGGGTTACTTATCATTGAAGGCTTACCTGTGAGCTTTTACTAGTGTGCATTTGAGTGCTTATTTATGTCAGGAATATACTTGCTTCTGTATGAAAGAGAATGTCCCTGTGTTGAAAAGCTGTCATGTAGATGCTGTTAAACATGTTGTGTTTCCATAGAAATGCCACTAGAAATAATGCATGAAAAATAAGAACTTTTGGTAAAAAATCATTATCATACTGTAATTTAGAAGATTCTCAGATTCAGGCCCAGAAACCAGTTAATACTGGAAAGATTATTTGTTTCCATTTCTGAATATATGGAAACTTCACAAGTCACAGTTGCACTGGAATGATATTCTAACTTGTCATGGATGGACTTAGAGCAGCCTGATTTTTAATATATTGAGCTATTAACTGATGCTTTGAATAAAAGTCATCAGTGTGCAAGCATGGAGATACATGTTCACAGATGAGATATTCCAAAAGTAACTGTCATGACTGCATGAAGAAATAAAAGATGAGTAAGCAGTGAAAGTGTGAAAACTTAAAGAAGTTCAAGTTGTTGCAAAAATTTCAATCCATATAGGAGGAGATGCCATCACTTAGGCTCTGATCTTGCAAGGATATTTTACAAGGCATGATTCTGGTTTCAGTCAAAAAATATATTAGAGTGCAGGTGCCTCATTTTTGTGTGGAACTGATGCTTTAGCCATGGAATAGTTTTAGTCAAGTCACTCCAAAATCGGTTAATGTCTTCTAAAAATAAATAAATCTGTCTGCAATAAAGCAATTTACTTTTGCAAAAGTATTGGTTGTTTTCCTGTCTCTGCCTTGTCAAGAGTTTCTGTGGAGTTACCTTTGATAAGATGAAGGCTGCACCCTAAAAAAAGATTCTCAATAAATTAAAACATTTAGTGAAGTTATGTATTAGGCACATGGGAAATGCTTGGATCAAATGTGGGTGGGTAGTCAGTAAACGCATTTCACCGTAAACTGTCTTGAAGTGTTTCAGCAGAATCTGGTATCCCATTTACTGTATCCAGGTGGAAAAAAAAAATCACTAAAATAAGAAATTTGCAAGTTCTTATTTTGTACTAAAAGCTAAATGAAGATTTTGATTTTAAGCCTATATGGAATCATATCAAACCCTAGGACTTGTGCTTTGAATAAAGATTTCTCTAAGTATACTATGGAGAACATGGCAAAGAATCTCTTAATGCCTTTTTGCAAGTCAGTGTATAACCAATTGAGATTTCTGATAGGAAAGAGGTAGGCAGAAATTGAAATTGAAACAGCTGGAAAATGAAAGTACATAGACAGAGATACTACAACCACCCCTGGGTAACCTTGCTGTTTCCTACTGTAATGCATTTGTGAGCTAAATAAGAAAAACATATACCGTTATCTATAACAGTAGGCCCTTCCCACAGTCTTTCCCCCATGGGCAGATTTTAGGCAGAAAATGGCAAATCAGTTACAGAGTAAGATACAGGAGATGCATGCAAAACATTCTCAAAAAAGTTGAAAATGTCAAATTTCCATGCTTTTAATCTATACTAATCTGGGGTCTTAAGAATAGTAGTTACTTTGAGAAAGAACTGTCATTGTTTAGAAATTAAATTTGTGTTTTGTTTTGTTTTGGGTTTTTTTCTGGAAAATAGTAGCCTTTTATAAATACTTCCTTAATGTCATAAATTGAAAAAAGCTGGACATAGGAACTGAGTTCAGTAATAGCAGCAGTGCTGGCTTTCACTAGCCCAACAGTGGTTATCTTTTTGAGTGAATGAGTAATCCGCAACCTAAATTGAACCCAGCTGTCTTAGCTTGTTATTTAACTGCTGCAGCTTCTGGATAAGCATGTGTTCGGCAGAGACTTCCTGGAGATTATCCATGCCAGTGAATAGGAAATTGTAAAACTCTGATATTGCCTAAGAGTACTGGAAAAATTAATTTGCAGTCTGATGATCTGAGTGAAATACTTAGAGTTGATGCCTTCTAATTTTGATGTGTTATGATTGTACCAGTAATCTTGAGACCTTTCCTTTACATATAATCTTCTAGGGTTTTAGTTTTTTGTGTTTTTTTTTTTTTTTGGTTTTTTTTTAGGAAATACATTCATGACTCATCATGAAGCAGATGGAAATTGGCAGAAATACTGGTCAGTATTTCTCAGCCTTTATCAAACTACATGCAAAGCTATGCTTCAAAAATTGATGCTTATTTCTGAAGGAAGGGAAGGGTAAACTGTGAAGTCTTCAGCTAGCCAAAAGCAAAATCCCTGGAAAACTGACATCTTAAAGATGCCATTACCTCTCTGGTTCTCTGTGTCAACTTGTATCAAAATGGAAAGACATCAGTAATGTCAAGTCCAGAGAATTTCTATGATTTTAAATTAAAGCATTGATTTTGGAAATCTATGTGCACATCTTTGGAATAATTCTGCATGCTTTCTAGACCTAGAAAGGTATGAGAAATACTTTTGTTTTTTATTTGCGAGTCTGTGAAACCTACCATATGTATACCCAGAAGATTCCTCTGCCTATCAGAAGAGGTAAATGCAGAGATATGTTTTGTTTTGAATGGCTTTTGTAGTCTTCCTGAGCTGTTGCATGTCAGTTTTCTGAAAGGATTATTTCCACTGGTCACTCTCCAGTGTGGCTTCATTTTGAAATTATGGGAGGAACTGCATGGGTCTTATATAACAATCCCTTATCAGTTAGTGGTGACTTCTAGTTAGTGATAAAATCATACTCTTCCACTCTCCTATTTAATTGCCAGCTTGCATGTGAATCAGAGCCCCAAGAGGATTTTTTCCCTTCTCCTTTTCTTGGATTCTGAGTTGATTTTCGTCTTAGTTAAAACTATAACCAAAGGAGAAATTAAGAGAAGGAGGAGGCTCATAGTCTTGTCATTTGACACTAATACAGTCTTTGCTTTCTACTGTGGTGGTAGTTGCCATTCTTTACTTGACAAGAAAACATAAAGAACATGGAGCTTGGTATGCGTCCCTTGTCCAGACACAAACAACTGCATCCAAGAATGATTAAATTTTTTTTCAGCATTTGGATAGAGGTTGTAGTTTTGCTATTTTTGGTGGGGATGTGTTTGTTTCAGTTTTTTTCCTAGTGCAGAGTCAGTGTTGTTCACTGGAAATGAATTCAAAGACCATGCAAAACCCATCTTCAGTGGAGCTAGTACATGGTAGTAAACGAGCAGGCTTAAAATGTTTTCAATAAAACTCTATTTGTGCTTATGATTTTTATTTTTCATAGAAATAAAACTTTCAGGTAAAATTCATTTTCACAAGAATTTTCAGCTCCTTAAGTAAAATTTTAACTTATTTTATTAAATTTTTAAAAAAGTATGATTAGGAAATTTTTCCTGTGCTTGGGAGATGTATTTCAGGTGTATATTCCCCTTTATGGGCTAAGCTCTCAAGCTGGACTACAGCTGTGTGAAAAGGGGTATGGTCTGGTATGATATATAAGCTTATGCTATTATACTTCTGTGCTATATATACTTATGCTATTATACTTATAAAGCTTTTCAGAGAAGACTGGGCTGTATGAGGATTTTAGATTATAATTCTTAAGGACAGCATAATACCTTTTCTGAGTCATGTTTTTCTACTAGTAAAGGATAGAGCACAGGTAAAGTGATGTATTTTGACTATGTTTTATTTGATGCTATTAAGAACATTTTAAGATGATTATCAGACAATAAAACTAGCTTCATTCAGCAAGTCTGCTAGTTCTGTTGAATACAAGAGAGATGAAAATGATACCTTGAAAAATTAATGTGTAAATGTTACTTCTTGATGTGGTCCTTTGTGTTAAAGTACTAATGAAATTTTTTAATTTCTGTTTGTACGGTAAGTCTTGATGCCTTTATTCAGTCTTTACACAAGAAGTACATTCATTGGCTTCAGTAAGCCCTTACCTGACTAGTAACAGAGCAAAACTGTACATTCAGTTGAGGGTGGGCAGGTCTGAGCTTAAATCAGTTGGTAAAGTGGTGGAGACGCTACTTTTGTGACATACTGTTTTACCTATATTTTCTTTTCCTTGCTGCTGGTTTGTTTCTGAAGATACGTAGGCAATCAAGTAATGTTGCTGTCAGATGTGCTTTCCTACAACGTAATAGCTGCTAAAGTACTATGTCATGTAGATGTCTTTCAGTGGCTGCCATCCTATTATTTCTACATTTCTCTTCACACAGTTAACTTTTATTTTTTGGTAAACAGGAACAGAGACTGAAGAAAAGACTGACTAGCCCATATTTTTCCATGGTGGTTTTGGTTTTACCAGGTAATTTTGTATAATTGTCATCTCAGTGCCTCCTTACTTAGGTCAACTGTATTCCAGTACTTGGAAATGTGTTTAATTGTTGGAGCTTGGGTGTTCTGATGGAGTGTAGTAGTATTTTGAGTATAGGATTATTTAAAGTGCCCAGATTTCATTGATTTGTAATCTGCTTGTATGCTAAAAGCTACCTATCTCTGTTGCTTTATGCAAACAATCTAACAGAGAAACCCAGCTAATGAGGACAACTTGCACTTAGTGCTTAATATTAGAATCTGGTAACAGTATGTTGCTGACTTTTATGTCCAAGAGCAAACCAAACAATCTGTAGTTTCCCCACTTGGAAAATTAGTGGGATGTCAGTCATTCATCTTGAAATCGATTTGCACTGATACTTGGATGTCTTCCACCATGCCTCCAGAATGAGTCTTTTATCACTTTCTGCAGAGAAAACCACAGGCAGAAGAAATACTGGTGAAATTCCTCTTTACATAATGTAGTGTAGTGATACTGTGAAGCCACCAGAGTATATGCAGTAAGGAGTGTATGTTATGTAAGTGATTTTAATTACTTGCTTATATAGCTGTCTCCTCATCATCCTGAGATTCTTCTTCGCTCCTGTGAACTACAGAAGAACCTTTAGGGGTTTTATACAGAATTTTTAAGTTTTGTGATTATTTTCCAGAGTCTGTGATGGTGCGCTCTTTTTCACATGCTTTTTATTCAAACATGATTCACAGTTGAAAAGCAAGGCAGAAGTACACATTTTTATTGCAGTGGTGTAAAGTTTACAGGTACATAGCATCCCAGCATCATCTTCTGATACATTTACTGGGCTCCTCTGAGGTCCAGACTTTCTGCCATGTAAGGCTTGGCTAAACATTTATGTTTTTATGAAGGACAAGGAGGAACAAGTTTAAAAGGATACAGATACTCCAGAACAGATCTCTGTGCTCTAGAATAAGAAACCTTTTACCATACCATAGTAACTGGTAACATGGCTTACTATACTTCTGAGTTATACCAGAGGCTCCTTCATATGATATGTAATAATTTTTTTTGTGGACTAAAACAAAGTCCATTTTTGAAACACTTAAAGTTTTTTCAAGTAAAATAAAAATGTGATATGAAGAAATTGATACGGAGTTTATTGCTTGGCCGACTTCGGTGTTTCAACAAATGCAAAATAAATTTAATAAAAAGTTGGAACCCACAATAAATCACTGTCTCACTACACACTATCAAGTTTTCTTGTTAGCTGCTAAATTAAGCAGGCAGTAGCTGCTAGCTGAGATGCATATAGGCCTGCAGTCATGTATTCTTAGCGAGTCACTCTGATTTTGCTTACCTTTGTGTTACCTACAATAATTATCTCACCTAGTCATTGCTATGTATGACATTCATCTGCTTATTGCACCATTTCTCCAGTCTGAATTCCTTGCTAGAAGATACATCATCATGGTCTCTTAGCAATGAATTTTATTAAATTGTTGTATTTGTCATTTCAAGGGGTTGATGCTTGTAACCCTTTCTCAAGTGGTAAAAATTGTGCTTCTGAACTGCTTGCTTGTAACCCTTTCTCAAGTGGTAAAAATTGTGCTTCTGAACTGCTTACAGGAGCATGCTGTCTGCTTAAGCATCAAATTTGAGTAAAAATTCAGGATTTCATAGAAATACGGTAGTTATACATTGCTTTATAAAGTCAACGCAGTGTGACCTGAAATGGTGGATACACTGGAAGAGCGTTATGTTCTGATATTAAGGAATAAGAGCAGAAAAAAATGTGTCTCAATCACTATGCATCTTTCCCCTCTGATTCTGGCCAGTTTGGATGCAATTCACACTGGTCTTGGACAACAAGCAATAGCTGCTTTTTAGTGGAATCATGTGATTTTTGCTTCCTCCAGACTGAAGAAGTGTCAGCCACAGTTCCCTGTCAGTTGACTTCAAGTACTTCTGAGAGCCAGTCTTATCTTTGACTTTGTGCTTTGTGCGCAGGCATTGTTGGCAATCCAATTCAGTAATGAAGCATGCATCTATTATTTTTTATTGGGGGCATATCAGGGAAATGGATCGTTAACTTACAAGCCATTTTTATTCCTGCCTAGATTTACCATTCTCTTGAGTCCAGGGGAGAATTTTGAAATTCTCTATATAGTATGTCTTCTTGACTAACAAAGTTTTGTGAAGGTGCTGCATTTCAGTGTTAGGAGGTGCCTACCTGTGCAGTTGTGTAGTTTTACTTTGGTAGGTAGCTAAAGTTACCTTTTGTGGTTTGGGGGTTTTTTTGCATCCTAAGTGCAGTGATTTTTTTCTTAACGGTGTCAGGATTCAAACTTAACTTGAGAAATAAAAGTCTGGCGTATTCTGTTCTCCAGTACAAATGGTAACAACGTATGTTTTGCAGGCCATTTATCATTACAGCTGGATCTGAAGGCAGATTTAACTGAAATCTGTCCCTGAAATTGCAAACTTGAAGTCCTGACAAATCCTGTTCAGCTTACCTCTAGGCCAGAATGCATCCAGACTTTTACTAGTTTTTAAAAATCTCTCAATGACTTCAGTTCTGTTTGTGTGGATAACCAGTTGAATGTATTTTTCTCTACTGCCTTCACCTAACTATTCTCTGAGGGCTTGGAAAGCTGCTAATGGAACAGAACCCCAGCTGTGGATGGAACATGAAACATGGGAAGAGCAAACAAGACTAAAAAATTAGCGTGCTCTGGTGCACGTGTGTGTGAGTAGAACTTTAAATGGTCTCCAGATGAGTGGATTGGTACATTTTCCTTTTCAGCAAAACATTGTGAACAATTAATTCCACAGGACACAGGGTCTGCTGGCATCTGTAGGAGCAAAACAGGTTTTAGCAGTAACTACATAAGAAAAGGGGGAAAAAAAGGAAATCTAATGTTTTGGTTTCCTCACAAGGTATTTAAATGCCTATGTGTTCTGGGCCAGCTGGTTCCAATTAACCCTGTGCATTTAGAGCAAACGATCCAAACAGGTTTTGGAGACATCTGCTGTAGTATAGAAGAAGGGGAATAGGAGGGACGTCAGTTTACAGAATATGCATCAATGTGTCCAGATACTGTGACCAAAAAGGTACCCTGTCTGTCAAATACAGTCAAGCAAGGAATTTATGTGTCTGTTCCTATGCTCTTTATCATGTTGGTGTAGCTAGGCCCCACAAAGCAGAACTTAACAGCTGTTCATCTTTTTCCAAGAGGAATATGTGTGGCATCGCATCTGTTGAGTCTAACTTCACCCACGTTTTGCTTCACATTAAGAAGTTGCCTATAATGCCACTGCTTCCATGAATTTTTGTGGATGCAAAGTTCTTGCAATCATTTTTGTAAAAGCTGATTTCAAAAAGGGGAGAAGCATGCAGAGAAAATGGCCTCATAGGAGACTGAGAGATTTAGCTGAACAAATCCTGTTTCATACAGCAAGAACACATTTCACTGCCTTCCATGGCAGCAGCTCAAAGATTTTTATCAGGTTTTCACAGATGAGGAAACTGAGGTAACAGGATAGGCCATTTACTTGGTCAAATTGTAAGACAGCTCTCCTGTCCCCCCAAAAAATCATTTGTATGGGATGTGCATTTTATGTTAGTAAAATCAAAGGGTGTTTTGTTAAGGCTTTCAGTGGGAGAATGGATCATGTAGAACTCTCTCAGGATTATTGATACAGCATTACTCATTTATATCCAAGTAGAAAAAATCAACCCCAATAAGCATAGTTTGCTTGGAAGAGTTATATTATTGCTACTGTTGTGCAGGCAGAGAAAATCCTTCTTACAGAGTTATTGCTCTGACAGCTTCATCTGTAGAGTTAAAAAGCAGAGTGAATCCATGACCTACAAATGGCTAGCACATTATTTTTACCCTTCTGGACTTGTGAAGCCCTTAACAGAGAAAAAGATGTTGCTACTAATGCTTCAGCCTTCAGTTTGAAGAGATTGTACATTGAAAAATAAAGGGAAGGGAAGTACTCTTACCAGTTCCTGGTTTTGTTCAAAATGGACAAGCTCAACTTTTTATATTATTGTCATGATCACATAGACACCTGCACATTTATCACTGTTTCAGTTAAGCCCCATAGACTTTAACACCAGACAGGATCACTCTTAACACTCTAAGTTTTATTTAAAGACTGTTCCGGGCATGATAAAATCTATTTCCAGGAAAGTGGGGCAGAGGCATAAGGATAAAAGCAGAGGTGTGATTATCTCACAGCTACTTACATCTGTATTAGTCAAAATCCCTGGCAAGCTACCCAAATGTACTTGTTCCCTTCCAGAGAAACAGACACTACATGTAAGTGAATAGCTTGTGTTAAAAATGTTAATCTGCTAATTTAACTCTGCCTTAGTTTTCACATTTATTTCATTTAATCACTCAGTGAATATAATCCTCATAAGCATCTTGCAAGAAGGAAATGTACTTTGTGAAACTCCAAATTCTTGACAGACACGGAATAGTTAATGGCTCTTGATGTTCAGGTATCTCCCTATCCGGTTTAAAAAAAGAAAGTCTGCAAGTACTTGACTTTATATTTGATTATTCATGTATCATCCATAATGAACAGAAGCAATAAATCATCTCTAACTCTGATGATCCTTTGTAATACTCACAGCTTAAGAAGCAGGTTCCTGTCTTAAATCTTTCTAAAAATAACGATTTGACAAATGACAGGAGGATCTCTGTGTCTCTTTTTTCCTTTATGACCATGAACTGTATCAGTGAATTTGAAATTAACTAACAGGTGGCACTGCAAACTCTTTAAGAAATCAGTCTCTTGGAAATCAAACATGAGCAATGTTCTCCCCTTGAGAGATTGCTTTGTGCCTGTCCTAGGTGATGATCACAGGCCATGATCGTAGGAGTTACTTTATGATGGAGACACAATGCTGTGTAGTTGAGACTGTATCTAGATTTCTTCAGATGACTGAACAGTATCAGCACTTATCTACTTGACTTTTAAAGAGACGAAATATTCCAAAGCAAGTTTGTCAAGTAATTTTAGCACATGGAATATTGCAGGAGAGTGTGGTGTGTAGCTAATGTTAGGCGGAGAGGGAGCCTTGGAAAGTGTTCTGTTTCTTTTGGAGCTGTCTTTAGGAGAAGTGGTGCATCTGTTTCATTTCAAGGCAGAATTAAAATACATATCTTCTGAAAAATGTCAAGGACTGGTAAGTGGTGCTTTTTCACCTCCTGCTGTCATGCTGTGTGTCCTTAGAAGTGCTCTTTTTTATCTCTAGTACACTGCCTTTTGATAGTTTTACTCCAGAATAAAAGAAAATTTGAATGTTTATGTGGGAAATTTTGATTAAGTGTGCTTAATCTCATTCTTTAAATGCAAGTGAACAGGTATGGAAAGAGCATTTGCTATTGTGATATATGCACCAGCTTTGTTTGTACCTAGCATGATTACGAATTGCATTGTTACTATGTTGCATTTTTTGATGACTATAACAGAGAAGTGCACTTCTTTGTATGTAAATGAATTATATCTGAAGTTCCAGCACTGGCTTCCATTACTGCTGGCTGCTATGGTGGATGGCATGTTTCCACATGGGGCCACTAATGAAGAATAACTGAGGAGTAGGTGACTCCTCTGGGGAGGAGGTGATGACCTCAGATACCCTTTTCTTCAAGCTGAGCTAGACATCCTTGGGAGCTAAATGTCACCAGTGCAAGGATAAGGTCCCTCTGCAGCTGCAAGGCCCGATGCCCTGGTCCTGCAGGTTGTACATGGCTTACATGAATGACCAGGAAACATTTTGATACGTATTGCAAATGGCAGACTGTGTGAAAACTCAGCTGAACAGTAGTCAGCATCCTTGAAGCTGACTCTGGGTTTAAATGCGGAGGACAGCAGTTTGCCTGGCCTGTGTGCTACTAGATGCTGGCCGGCAGCCCCCCTGCTCCTGGCAGTGAGTGCCAGCTGCTGCCCCGCTTTGCCATTGGGTGGGATTTTTCTTTTAATGAGAAAAGGGACCATGGCCAAAACTATCTCTTTCTGAGACAGTTTAGCTAACTTGTATTCTTTGGCATTTCTAATGGAAAGTACTGTAGTAGTATACATAGTGTGAAAATGCATGTTTCGTAGATCGAGTGTAGACCTGCCCACAGCTTTACAGCAGTAGTGGTGGGTATGAACTGGTGCATTTTTTGTGCTGTTTAGTTACATCTGGAAAGAATACCTGTTTTATCGGTGATGCCTCCTCTTCAGGACTTCCACAGCTCATTAAGACCCAAACTTCTCCTGTTTGTTATGTGATGCGACATGTCTGGGTTAGCTTCTGGGTCCCAAAGATGTGGGTTTTGCTTTGTGTGCTTTGCTCATGTTTATAGGGGTAGTAACCTGAGAATCCTCATTTCGCTATGCTGATGTTCTTCTCAGCTTTAAAAAGCAGCTAAGGTTTTAATGCTGCAGTAGGGCATTTAGGATAAAAACTATTACCTCATATAGCACCTTACTGTAGCACCAGGGCAGACAGTCTAATAGGGCTTTGTAATGCAGATACTGTCATTAGAACCGAGTGAAGCTGCATAGTCACATTACAAGTGCCGAGAGTAACTGCCATAAAGGCAAATTCCAAAACCAGAAGTCTTGAGTTCCCATCTCAGTATTCCTGTGGGGTGTCTGGACCCATTTTCCCTGCTCTACACTTCCTTTTGTAATCTATGACTCGTTTTGTGTGCTGTATATTCATGCTATATCACTGAGAGATAAGAAGCTAGAAGTCTCAAACCACTGAAGAAATAGAGCCTTACTGCACCTTTCCTTAGCATGTCTCTGATTCTGTGCTTTGGGGAGTTGTCCTCTAAATCTAAAATCTAAATCTAAAAAAAAAAAATCTAAATCTAAAAAAAAAACCCACCACAGAATAAGAAAGGAAACATTGCTGCTGGCTGAAATAGCATAAAGCCCCTCCAGCTTAAAAGCTAATACAGACATTTTTTTAAAGCATTCTGCATCATCAGGTTAATCCTTCAATACTCGGAAGAATAGCTGACCTTTCAGCCCTTAACTTTGTGGTTAGGCAGTTCTGGTAGACCTTCCTGTAAAGTCCAATGTGTCATCTTGTATGCTTGGAAAGCCTCTGGCTGAAGCTGGCTTTGCCACCAGATAAACATGGTTGGGCTGAAATGCATCTACCAGATTTAACAAAACCTTGACCCCAGGTGATATATTTTCACCTTGAAATGTTCATCTTTTTTGAGTGTGTCTCTGACATTCTGCATGCTGCAGCTCAACATCTTCCTAACACAGGTAATGGGTTTATTGCAGATGTCAAGCAGCCACCATGTCCTAATACATTTCTATAGATTTTTGTGCTGTACCTGCATTAAGTAATAATAATTCTTACAATCTTTGCTGCAAATTTTAATATATATATATACACAAATATGTGTGTGTATATATATATATATACACATATATATTGAAATTTTGAAACTGTTTTCATAGGACCATAATGTTTCTGGAACACATTCCTGTTTAAGCAAGGCTTGTTTCAGTTTGATTTAAAGAAACGTGACTAAGTTAGTTTAAAATCTCATTACATGTTAAAAATAGTGCAGCTGCTGATGGTAGGCAGACTTTTCCTACAGCTAGATACTCTATTTGATGTTAATTTGGAAAGCTCACTGCAGGCAGGGAAGAATAGAAGAAAGGTCTTGACCTGTGCTTTCATACTCTAAGAAAAACCTCCAAAATTCACAGAAATGCTTCTGTACAGCCCTTACTCATTGTTTTGCAGGCTACATCTTCTGCAGGTAGGGGAAGGGGTAGCTTCATCAAGGAACAAGAAGAAATGCAGCTTAAATAGTAACCATCCTAACCACAAAGTGGGTTTAGGTTCTCTCCAGCTGCTCGACTTCAACTGCTGCAGAAATAGTATAGATTGATTGATTTCACTGGAGATACTCTCACTGAACTTCAGCTGGGGATTGAACTTGCAGATTCTAGAACCTCTGTTTACTTACTGTGTGTACCCTATCAGTATCATTAAGAGGAAGAAATGTGAATTGATAAAAGAGCTGAAGGTAAATTAGGATCAAGTCCTAGGGTGGAGTAACATACTTCATTGATGTAGTGAGTAGCAAGCTTTTACGTACATCATTAAAAAGTAATAAAGGCTCTGAAGCTGGCAGTTTCTGCAGGGATAAATCCCCATACTGGTCTCACATAAATAAGAGCTGAGTCCTTATGCGCAAAATAGAAGAAATACTCTCATTTCTTGAAGTGAAAGCAACATAGTTGTAGAAAAATAATTTAACTGTGGTTTTTTTTTTTTCTTTTGCCCCTTAGATTTATTTCATTCATGATTTTGTGGCTTTTAATTAAGCAAGACTTTCACAAATTCATAAAGTTTTCCCATGGCATAAAAAAAAAAGTCAAATATGCTTGCAATTGTAATAAATTGTTACTACAACCGTATCATACAGTAGCAACTATTTTAAGTGTGACAATTTTTTCAATTTTTTGTGCATTTTATTAAAAATGGACTTTACCCTGTGTTCCATGATGCTTTTAGAAATGGTGTCTTTGTAAAGACATTAAGGAGTACTTTTGCTAGGGGTATGGAAAGGCAATCCAAGTAACAGGTTTTTTTCTTTTATATAGTACAATTGTAAATGTTTAGAGAAAAAAATCCGTCTTTTTACTGTTCACATAGCATCATGCTCAGAGATGTGGGTTTTTTTCTTACGTTTTGTCATAATACTAAATATACTAACTACATAATACCAAGATAAAATGTTAGTCATAAAAAGTTAAGACTTTTGAAGTAGCAGTAGCCATGACAACCTTCAGTCTTCTGGGTGCAGTACAAGGTCTTTCACAGTGTGGTTGGGTAGCTTATGCTGCAGGTGGCTGGAGAGAATGTTACTGTATATAGTAAAAATAATTATGACTTCATTAGAAGAGTACTTTTTCCAGGTCATGCAACAAATTAGCAGCAAACTGCAAGTCAGGAAATTAGTTGTAAGTGCTATGCTTCTTCCATCAAAGAATAGGTAGGGACTGTTGTGCAACCAACGACTATTAAAAGAGGCAAGTTTTGTGGATTTTTCTTTCTCTTTTCTGTTTTCTTCTCACATTCTGCTTCCTTTTCTTCCTTTCCTCCCTTCCTTTTTTTTTTAAATTTTTTTTTATTTTCCTGTTTTCTGCGCTTGATCATCCTCTGTACTTAGTACACACTTCATGACTGAAATCAAGTAGGCAATTTTGTGCACATTGACTTAGGTCGTGGGAAGAGGGGTATGAATCACCTGTGGTGGCACTTCTGTTGCTGGGCTCTTGAAGCTGAGACTAATTGAAAATAACATGAAGTCAGAAACTGATAAATTTGCTGCAGTTTCAACTTGATAAGTTAATTAATACTGTTTTCATATATATAGTGCTGCATGAGGCTAATATTAAAGATAGGAGTTTTTCAGGTGAATGCCTGTAGTGGTAGGTCTTGTGGTTACAGCCTTACAGTAGCTTCTATAGTTTTAATCATATCTGGGAGTCAAAGGAACCTTTCATCCATCGTTATTAACATTTCAGCTACACCTGTGAATTTGAAACAAATGTCTAGGTGAAAACCAAGCAAATAAACTCTCTTTTTTTAACTTGCCTGGAGATGTGCATGTGTTTTAACGTCATTTGACTTGTATTCATCTTCAGCTGCTTAATTCTCACTATAGTCAGCTGGAATAATTCAGGTGTCTTGTGATACACATCTTTCATGACTTCAGAATTGAAATATGATGTATTTTCTGAAGGGACCTAAGGACATGTGGGGTTCACCAGGGATATATTTAGATGAGTGATGTTCTCTCAAGCACTTTTGGTAGTCAGCAATGCAGCTAGGAATGGCTGAGTAAAACTGTCTCTACTGTAGTGGGAAAAAAATCCTTTATGCAGAGGTTAAGCTTTGTACATAACCCCAAAGGTGTTTATGATCATTTATTCTTGTGAATCTATAAATAATAGATTAAAAGGATATCAGGAACTGTAACTGCCAAACATAAAAATTAGGGCTTTCCACAATCTTGTAGAGTTGTTATTAAAATAAATTAAACCATAGTTTTGGGGCACTCAGTTTAGGTATTAATGAATATGGTGGGGAAACAACATTGTGAAGAATTTAATCTTTAGGCAGGATACTGTTTTGTGGTAAGACAGTCCACAGATTGCACAGTAGAGCTAAAGCAAAGTAAAAACCAAGTCTTTCTTAGATGAATAGTGCTCATTCGGTACAGCGAATGAGAAAATCATAATAAAGCTGAAAATGGCTCAGAACCAGTAAAGGTTTATATATATCATACTGGATATATACAGAGAGTCTAATTAGAGTTACATAGTAATTTTAATTGTGTCATATCTTGTATTTTTTAATAGGTCTCTGTAAAACCTGTTACTCTCACAACAATTTTATGCATGCAGTTTACCTTTTATATCTGTAAAATACAAAGGTGTGTAGACAGTTTTAGAAATAACTGTAGATAAGTAACACATTAGAAGTAAAATTATGGTTAGAATTAATTACAGTTTATATTATAATAAATTTATAAGTATAAATTCATATATATTCAATCAAAGAATAAATATCTTCAATTTAAGACAATTGCTTGATTAATTCTTTGAAGTTTAGGGAATTTTTGCTTTTCAGTTGAACAATAAGAACACAGCTAATCTGTATTTTTATAGAGTCGTTTGGGAAGGAAATAGGAAAAAATTGTATCCAGGCAACAGCACTTTAATAATTTTACAGCTCCTTAGGTCCACTTGGTTTATGCAAAACCATTCCTCGGCAGAAAACAACATCTTGCATAAACTACTTACTTTGTACAGGTTTGTGTGCATTTCTGGTGGATGTAAGCGTTCCTCCCCATTAATACACAGCTAACAGTTAATAAATTAACAGTTAGTTAACTTGTGCCTGTATTCTTAGAGACATACACATCAGGCTGCACTGGCAGCAGTGTGAAGTGCAATGGATCGATAGGCAGTGGTCTTTGTACTTGAATGCAAGTGTTAGGTGCTGGCTTTCAAATGGCAGAAGGAGATCAGCGTAAAAACAAACAAAAAATAGGATCTGGTGGCATCTGCTTCTGGGAGGAAGCCAATGCAAGAGCCTTCTGTTCTTGCTCTTTTGGGGTAGCAGAGACCTGTCCCTGAGCCCACGCATGGTGACCCAGCCTGCTAAGAGAGAGGCCAGCGGGGCATTTGCTCTAGTTCCCCAGAAACAGTCATGGAGGGCAGGGGACAGGGTGGTAATGCACCATGGACCGTGACAGTTAATGAAGTTGTGCGTGCAGAGTGAAAACCTGGGAAATTCTAGGGAGGGAGGAAGAATCTAGGGAAGAGGAAGGTTCACCGGGGCATTTCAGACTATCTGGTGTGGGGACAGACTTGTGCATGGCAGCCTTTCGCTACGGGAACTAAGGACAGCCCGGCATGCGTGGTGGTGCTGCCCACACGCTGTCAGTACCAGCATCTCTGTTAGCCAGGTCAAACTGGTCTCTACTGGAAAGACCCACAGAAGTAAGGATCCTGCTTGTGGTCCAGCATCTTCAGTTAGAGTTTGCTTTTCCTTTTTGTTCATTTGTACAAAATAAGAGAAGAGAGAAATCTGGCCCCAGGAGGGCTCCTTGTGATCAGCACAACATCCTGATACAGCGCACAAACCAGCTGACATGCTGCTTATTTGTATCTCACACAGCAGTGTGAGCAAGCAGGGTAAAAATGTGATTATAATGGTAGAGTTCATATATTAGTTATGTAATGGCCCCTATTTCTTTACTGAACCTGAACATAATTATGTTTTCTTATATGTTTGACTGTACACCTGCATAGAAGGTTAGTAACTTCTGTATTGGAAGACAGTCTTCTCTAAGGTGTTCTAGCATATAGTATGTGAGCATGTCAAGGGTGAGGGTGGACTGCATTACCTGTACTTTAAAGGGTGATGTATGTCTCTGATTTTGCTTTGGAACTGTGGCAGATGAGACTACTATGTTTCTTTCTCTTTGGCATTAGTACGAAGCTGCAAGTTTGTGACGCTCCACTAAATCTACCCCCATAGGGCTATCACTTCCGATACCACATTTTCTCAGGATAACCAGTTTTTGGTATGGCTTTTCTGAAACACTTCTGATAAAGTTTTAATATTTATTTTTTTTTATTTCCAAGGCTGTCCCTTGGACTTTAAAATCTTTTTTTTTTTTTTTTTTGTTTTTAAACTATAAGCCTATCTGTACCACCATTAAAGAAACCTGTCTCATATACTAAGAACAACATGCATCTTGAGGGCAAAAATGGGAAAAGGGGTAAGTACAGAAGTATGTTGAGATCTTGTGCTTTGTGGCACTAAAGTTTTCATTATTCCTTGAAAGGAATAGCCTAAATAGCCAAGTTTTTCAGGAGCTATTGTTTTTGGCTAATTTAATGAAATAAAATGCACTGACATTTTCCCAAGTATTTCAGGATGACTTGGGAAGCTCATTGAACAGCCTATAACCAATACTAGGGTACAAAAGTAGAAAAAGAACTTGCTCATAATTAAGTTGTATTTACTGATGAGAAGTCAGTACACCTCTGTCTTAATGGTCTTAACATGATATTGCAAAATATCCTGTAGTTCTTAAAGGAGAACAGAGTTTCCATTTTTTCTTTTGTTTTATAGCTGCTTGGGATCACCTTATTTTGCAACTGTGGAAGGATTTACTTCTATTTTAACTCGTCTGAAATATTTTTTTCAACTTCTACCTCATTGAATGTTTATGACAAAGACATACAGTGAATTTAAAACACAGATGATTTATTAAAGATCGGGTAACAACCTCTATTTAAAAGCTGCTAAACTTTTTTTCATGGCAAAAGGGATAATCTTGAAGTTGCATATCTTTACAGAGATATGCAGTGTGCCGTGTATAGTGATCCCATGTAAATCACACACTATCTATACTGAAACATTCAGGCAAAACTGACTGTGAAAATTATTTATTTTTAATTGTGAGTTACCTGAAAATCTGTGGAAAATTGTTCATAAAATAAAGCTAACCAAAACTGAAAATTGACTTCTGGTTGTCCTTGCTTGCTTTCTCACAGTCTGAAGGGGTGAAGTATCTATCCATCCTTGGACAGTATTTGCTTCAGAGACTCCCAGTGCCCACCTACCCTCTTTATTTTGGAACTGTCTGTGCAACACTGCGTAGGAGATACACCATAGAGTCAGGCCTGGTGTATTAGTTTTCAACCTCAGCAGGCCAGATTCTGTTTTTACATTGTATAGAGCTCTAGAGCAAAGCTGTCATAGCTTACTGGGTTCTGTATGTTTCTTCAGATAAACTATTTTCTTGCAACATATGACTCCTATGAACCATGCAAAGCTGAGAGGGAGATGTGGGACCTCCATCACTGGCAATCTCACAAGACAGCAATTTAGTCTGAAGGCTAATTCAAAGGTTCAGCAGAAGAGAGAGAACAGAGCTGACCTGCTGCTCCTGGTAAGGAACTAGTGAGCAGTGTTCTGTGTAACTGGAGCTCATGGAGGTCACTCTGAGCCTTGCAAATAATGAATTAGAGCAGTGAAGCTGAGAAATAGCAGACTTAAATCACTGTCTCAGGACTTTCCTGCCAAAGAGGCATCTCAGCTTGAAAGCACTCCACAATTGACTAAAGTGTTTTGCTCAGTGCTGTGTTAGGGAGGCTGTGAAAAGCAGATATTTCTTCCAGAAAACAAAGCAGAATTTAAAGCCCCTTCAGGGCTGAGATTTCAGTGTCACCATTAGCTAAGTCAGAAAGTTTTTGTTATGTGAGAGAAAGGACTGATAGTTTCCTGAAGCAAAATTCTGTTTGATATAAAGAAAAGAGGATTTAAGACTAGAAGTCTACACTATGAAGAGACAAAGACTTGTCTGTCTTGGCTTTTATGTCCTCAGCTGTCACAGTGGGTCTCTGTAGGCAGAGGACTTTCTGCATAGAATGTAATCATAAAGTTATTTTTCTTTTGCAGATGGTGGTAGGGAGAAATTTAAATTGTGTTTTTAATTTTCTGCTTTAAGAAAGCACAATGGTTCTCATTCTTACACTGCTGCAAAAGCAATGTAAAATAGTATAAACTATTTACATGAAAAAAAAGAGGAAAATCAGTCCTGTCAGTTGAACTGGTGTTTACACGTTTGAAGAAATTGCTTCAAGAAAGCTGTATTAAAAGGATGATTTTGGATTCTATGAAGCAACATGTGGACATATAACAAACCAATTAATGTAATCTAGTGTAACCTAAGATCTGTGAATATATTTTTACATGATTTATTAAGGTCATTAAGTGACCTGTCTGAAGGCCGTTAAATAACTCAGCACTGGTAATGAGGTTAACAGACTTTGGTCTTAAAGATCATCTTGTATCAAGATGAATGGTGTAGGTGGAGCTAAAAGTAATGATGCTTTTGGTCTGCCGCAAAGCCTTCTGCTAGCCTGCTTATCTCTACTCAGAGAATTGATAAAATAAAACCCTGACCACATATAGGGAATTAATTAGTCTTTTAACTTCGAGGGGTGTTGGCTGTGAACACAGAGTGATATGGCAGCTTATAAACCCAGCTTCTGCTGTTACCAATCTGGATGTATCTAGACTGTTGTAGGGGTTTATTCCCTGAAAAAGTAGTCTCTCTGGCAGTTCATCTGTGTCTTCGATTAAAAAAGAACAAAGTATTTTTTCTCATGGGCCTGTTTGATAGCATCCTTGGGATTGTGTGTTCTGGTAGGTCAGAAATTCAGTGCAGCGTTTTGTCTGTGCTGTGTTACAAACGGAATGTGGTAATGCAGTGTATTTGCAAATGGATTTGTTTGTGTGATGTATTAGTGTACAATTATATCAGTATCCTGATTCAATACGTACAAAACAAGAGCACTGTTTTTGAAGTATGTTCCCTGTGAGCCAGTTTCATAAATTGAAGTTGCTTGCTAATGAACTTGGCTTTTTCTTGGTTTTTTTTTTTTCCAGCAATATTGTTTATAAATTCAAGGTTTCTTTGATATTCAAATGGATTGGTATTGGCAGAAAGTGTATTATAATGTTTTGTTTACACTGCAGAATTCAAAATATATTGTTGTCTTTTCCATTTTCCACAGAGACCTTCTGGCAATTCTACCTGTTGGTAGAATTGATCCTGGCTGAATTAATTGGTACGTGAGCCAGCATGTGCTAGACTTCCTCAGGAAAACGTAAAGAACTGTACCAATTATCTTTGTTTCAGCAATCTGATTACAGGAAAATTAGTTTAACATTCCTTTTATTCCATTAAGATACGTTATTTTAACTTCTGGAGAAGAATCCTGCACTGTTCCTTCATCTGCAAAGATTTTTAGGTTCTTGTTCATGGGATAGCAAATTTGGGGACCAAAAATCCTGGTTTATATTTGCAACTATATAGGAAGTATTCTCGCAACTAGGCAGTTCCCATTAAAAATAACATAATTTAGGAAAATTAATACAACCTGTATATTTAGTTACTTGAATACCCAAACAACTTTTAACCTTAATATCTACAAAAATTCTTGGAGTTTGATACCCATAAGACTGAAGCTATTCAGCTTTGACTAATAAGATACCATTAGAGACTTACAAAATAGTAAAGAATTGGTACAGAATTCTAGGGTGGGAAGACTCTGAGTTGTGACCTTCTGGTGGCATTTTGTAGATGTGATGTGCAGAGGCACTGCATCATTTTGTTACAAAGGCATCTTTTTACCTCTCAGGAGGTAAAGAGAGTATTTATTGTGACCCTCACTTTCCCATCAATCTTTGTACCTGTGCAGCGAAATGAAACTGCAGTGTTTACTTTCAGAAATGAAACCCTATGGATTTACAAACTGTCCCAGAGTTTGCAGATGTTTTCTGCAGGGCACATTGTGGAATGTGTACTGCATACGAGATGTGGAGCACGGTAAGGCCCACATCTCTGATTGTAAACCCTGAAACAAAGGTAAGTTGTGTAGATCAGGCTTCAGAATTGTTTAGAGGGTTGGCAGTCAGCTGTTTGAGGACACTGATGTTATCTAAAGGTTCTTTCTAACATACTCTAGGATTGAAAATACTCTAAAAACTACAGTGCAGTTGTGAGATTTCAAGTATGTCACGGAGAAAAATGTATGTCATGGAGAAAAATGTGAGGAAAGTTTTTTTGACTAGTAACTGTGGTTGGCATTTTTTCAGTTTTACATACAAGCTGTGTGCTTCTCTCTTAATTTGTGAGGAAATATATGTATTCTGATGAGCAGGTATTGAACTGGTGTATCGTAGGTTACCTGCTTAATTGCTGGTCACAATAAACTCAAAAACCCATCAAAGATCAGGGAAAGATCCGAGGAGTGATGATTGGTGAAGGAACTCCTGTAACCTAGTGCAAAGTACACTAAATCAGCATTTGGCATCAAAACCCACCAAATAAAATCAAAGACCATCAGAGGTGAGTGGCTGGATCATTGTACTTAATGCAAAAGCTAAGATGATTTAAGGAAAAAAACCTCCCACCCCAATTACTAATTGAGAGAGGTCCTCCTTATGGTTTCAACTGACAGCAGAGAAATCCTGTACTTTTTTGGCAGAACTTTTGTACAACTTAATCCATTACCAGTCGCTGTCCCATCAAAAGATACAGTTACTTCTCTGACATAGAGTCTCCCCATCTACTGCATGCAAGAATAACAAGTAAGAGCAAAATTATGCCTCTTGCAGGAAGTTTGTGAAACAAAATCGATTATAATGTGTTGCTGAGACCATTGCCAAGTGCTTAGGTGAGATTATGGATGTTGAAAGGCTTTTCCAGTTCAAGGTCTTGCAAAAATTCAGCTTTCTTTTTGTTGCCATGAAGATCTTTTCCACCATAAATATAAACACAGCAAACATTTTAGATAGTGCAGAAGAGCTAAATGGATGGAATTAAGAAAAACAGTTTGTACTGTATCAGATTCCAAGTGTTACTGTAAATTTCATTTCATACTTAAAGGAAAAATGTCTTATCTAATGGTGTCATAGTTTAATCTCAGTCAGCAACAAAGTACTACACAGCTGCTCACTCACACCTTCTGCCACAGTGGTGTGGGGAGGAGAATTGGAAAAAAGGTAAAACCCGTAGGTTGAGATAAGAATGATTTAATAATTGAAGTAAAATATATTACTACTACCACTAATAATGTTAATAATTGTAATGAAGAGGGAGATAATAGAATAAGAGAAATAAAACTCAAGGAAACAAACAAACAAAAACCAACCCCAAAATGATGCACAATACAAATCCTCACCACCCACTGACCGATGCCCAGCCAGTCCCTGAGAATCTTAGCAGCCTGATCCACCTGATGGTTGTTTTGATGCTCTTCAGCGGCCCAACTCTTGGGTACGTGAACATCTATGTGACATACCTTCACAACCAGGTTCTCCATCTGGCCAGTGATACCTTGCCACAATGCAGCAGCCCAGGTGGGTTTACCTTTGTGCTGCCAACTGCTCTGCTTCCTTTGCTGCAACCACCCTCACAGGACATTTGCCGCCATCCGTGAGTCAGTATAGAAGTAAAAGTATTGGCCACCTTTCTTGTTCACCAATGTCTAAAGCCAGCTGGATAGCTTTCACCTCTGCAAACTGTCTCGATTCACAACTTGTCAACTTTCTGCAGCTTGTCATAGGGGACTCCATAGCAGCTGCCTTCCACCTCTGATGCTTTCCTACAATATAGCAGGACCCATCACTAAACCAGGCATACTGCTTCTCATTTTCTGGTAATGCGTTATGCAGTGGGGCTTCTTCAGCATGTGTCATCTCCTCCTCTGGTGACATTCTGAAATCTTTGCCTTCTGGCCAGTCCATGATCGCTGCCAAGATTCCTGGATGACTGGCATTTCCTATGCGAGCTTGTGTGAGAGCGTGACCCACTTACTCCATGTAGTATCAGTAGCATGTTGTGTGGAGCAGACCCTCCCTTTGAACATCCCACCCAGCACAGGCAGCCAGGGTGCCAGCAGGAGCTGCGCTTCAGTACCAATCGCTTCTGAAGCAGCTCAAACCCCTTCGTAAGCTGCCGGTATATCTTTTTCAGTTGGAGTGTAGCGAGCCTCAGATCCCCTGTATCCCAAGCTCCAAAACCCTAGGGGTGGGCCTGGAGTCGGTCTCCCCTGGTGCTTTCTGCCAGAGGCTCCAGGCAGGGCCGTTCTCAAGTGGTTTGTCTGAGTTTGCCTCCTGTGCAACTACAGGAAGTACGTTGGTAATTTCTCTTTGCAAAAGTCCTAACATTAGTACTGAAGAAAGACAGTGTTATAATCATGCACATCTTTTCTTGCCATTACACAGCCAGCCAGTGCACACGGGGGTTAATTTGAGACAGGAACAAATGTTGAATCCATTCAGGATATTGAATATTTGCTTGGGATGTAATCCTTGTCCAGTAGCTTTATGTACTGCTTGAATTAAAAAAAAAAATGTTTTGGGTCTGTGTGAGACTGAGGAAAAATAATAACGTGAAACTTGGTTTAGATGGTTATTAGAGGGAAAGAGTTCAATTAAGGGCATGATAAATCATTTTAACACAGTATTAACTCTTTTTAGGTCCACGTTAAATGCTGTTTCTATAGTAAATAATCTGTTGTATGTGACTATTGGTAATAGCACAAAAAGATCCTGATACCTGTCCAAAGTCTTAGGGTTTTTTATAATAAAAATCCTTATTCCTGGGTCTGTGGCATCACATCCCTTTCTTACTTAGTTTCTACTTAATAGAATCATTTTAATTTGGCTGGTGCCTGTCTGGAAGCCTTAAGTCAGTCACAACATGAAAACTGGACTATGGAGCATGTGAAGGATTCAGCTCTGCAGACCTTCCCGTAGTATTGAGAGTGCTGTGTCAGCCTTGCTAATTGCAAAGATCCGCCTGAAAGTATGAAGAACACATCTTTCTGTTGGCAGGTGTGACTGGGTTGTGTCCTTCGTGCTGCAGACCTCAGGGCAGGCTGCTCAGAGGCACTGTCCTTCAGCTAGCCAAATTCAGACCAGTCCTTCCCGACTACCCAAGGCATTTTGATGCCTGTTGCAAAGGTGGATTCGGCTCAGTGTTGAACTGTAAGTGGAGTATAGACCTTCAGTTTATAAGGAGAGGTGAAATTCACCCCAAGAAGAAATTGCTCCAGTCTCTTTCTAATACACGTACTAGTAATTTTCCTTCCTGTCAACTTCAGCTGAAATGTAGACCACAGAATAATGATGATAGTGCATATTCTCTTAATATGTTAGAGATTTTGCTGGTATTGCCTCCTTACCTGAAAACCACTTGTTGGTCATTTTACACTCTCTCTGGGACTCAGCTCCCTCATGTCCAAACCACCTGTGCTGGTATTTTTTATACTGGTGAATATGAGCTGCACAGCTCACAGCTCCATGCTTACATTGCTGTTTCAGGTATCCTTTTTCATTTTAGATTGATGTAAAAAATCTCTGCACGCATTAGCATTTCTTTTGCTCTATGTAAGTTTTGTTATTCCGGCTTCTAGCAATTTCTCTTCAGTTTTCTGTTTCTCAGCTGTTTAATTTTCATAATAAATTAGTTTGTTGCTAGTTGCTTTTGTCTTTTTTTTCTGCAGCTTTGATGATTGATTATATTGTCTTTACAGTTCTGTTCCATGTGATTTTCACTTGCACTTGTCAGTAGATATCCCTTTCATTTCACAAGTAAGAAAAAATAAAATTTTAACCTGTATTTCTTGGAAACAATACTATTATCAACTTCACTGACAGTTTGAGATTTGTAAAATGACATTATAGGTTTGAGAAGTAATTGTCATTTTTAACATGACATGTCATGGTTTAACCCCAGCTGGCAACCAAGCCCCATGCAGCTGCTTGCTCACTCTCCCTCACCCAGAGGGGTGGAGAGGAGAATCAGAAAGGAGTGTAAAACTCGAGGGTTGAGATAAGAAAAATTTAATAATCTAAACAGAATAAAAAGGTAAGAACAGTAATAACAATAACAATAATAATAATAACAATTAGGATGGAACCATGGGGAAAAAAGGGTAAAATCCCAAAAAAGGGAAAAGGAAAAAAAAACCAAAAAAGTCATGCACAGTACAGCTGCTCACCACCCACTGACCGATGCCCAGCCAATCCCCGAGCAATGATCCCCCCTAGCCAACCCTGCAAGTGTATATACCAAGCATGACATCCCATGGTATGGAATACCTCTTTTGCTCGTTCAGGTCAGCTGCCCTGGCTGTGCCCCCTCCCAGTCTCTTGTGCCCCTCCAGCCCTCCGGCTGGCAGGGCCCGAGAAACCAAAGTCCTTGACTTGGTATAAATATCACCCAGCAACAACTAAAAACATCTGTGTGGTTATCAACATTATTCTCACATCATAGGCAAAACACAGCACTTCAGTAGCCACTAAGAAGAAAATTAACTCCATCCCAGCTGAAACCAGGACAGTAACTTAGAACTGTTCATTCCTTAGGGAATTGACAAATACATTAGCATCTGAAGAGAGAGAGGGTGTTGTAGTGAACTTCTTTGAACTGCTTGTCTTCTCCAGAAGTGGGGCTGAAGTGCAGTCATAATCTGTAGTGCAGAAAAAAAAGGAGAAAGGGAGGAAATAGCAATAATTCATACACAAAGGAATCTGTGCTTTGTTTCATTCTGCATCTGAGAGTCTGAACTGTCCCATGTCCTGGTCCTGTCTAGCTCCCTGGCTGGTCTGTACCTCTTGCACCTTTAAGATGATTTCCTGCATTTCTCTTCCTCTTTTTTTCTCTCTCCTCTTTTTTTTTTTTTTTTTTGTAAGGGCGTCTGTGTAGTAAAAGTGTACCAGTGTCTGGCAGGTCAGCTATTAGTAACAGTGACCTGAAAATCTCTGGCCTTTAGGCTTTAAGATCACACCTCTGCTGCATCAAGGGCACTGAAAGTATTAACCGGTGTATGTGAAGTCTTTGCAATGTCATGTGGTCGATAGCACTAGATCATGACCAGCAGCACTTTCTACATCTAAGCTAATGCACTTCAGCCATTCTGAGACCTTTCGTAGACATAGATTATTAACCCTGGGTAATGATTTCATTATATGAGCAGGTGGTCTGTAAGGTGAGCTTGAAACCAAACACATTTTCTTTGTAGGGTTAAGTGAAATTAAGCACTGAAGTGAGAGTGTAGTGTACGCACATCAACTCTGCAAAAGGTGAATCCAGGGAGAATTATTTTCATTCACGAAGTCTGCAGATACTCTTTAGTTGTCTATTACAGAATGACATTTAAGCATCTACTGCTGTTTTTAGTTTTGGTTTTAAAGCTACTCTTTGAAAAGTGTTTATATAGCCCTTACAAAAACTGAAAATCCCTTTCAGTTTGGTAGTGTTAGATGTCAGAAGCATGGTGAACTTGCAATAAATTGGTGGTGTGTCCAAGAAGAAAGAAACCCACACCACCATCTGTAATGAGAGAGCTCTGTCGTGGTTATGAAACACAGCTCAAACATAGCATTCACTGAGTCATAGCTCTACCACAGTTCATATAACTGTTGTAGGTGAAGCTAAACTGTGTACAGAGATGCATCTTACAATTTTTCATATTAAGGATTAGCTGGGCCTAGGTACAGATATGTAACTTGCAAAATGAAGCAGAACCATGGTTCATCCTGAACAGTCTTCAGACAAGTATGGTAACTTCTAATGTGTCTCCAATAGCTGCAGTAGACAATAGCAAAATATGCCCTGTGTCTTTAATATAATTAATGTAGAGCTTCATGTAATGGTGGTATTCTCCAGGAAAATAAGATCTGTATCAGCATCTTGAATATCCAAGGATAGTTATGAGATGTCCCTGTTGACAGAAGCTGGCTAAATTAACAACAGCAGTTACAGGCTGTACACCCTTCTTATGCATGTGAGTTAAAGTTTAATCAACACAGTTATTTTAAGGAACTGTCTTGTAAAGAAGAGAAAGCATTTTACTGGAAACCTTTTTTTTTAATAATTAAAAATTTATATTGTGAATATACATTGAATATGTTTTTTATCTCTGAGTGTAAATAGGGATCCTGAATAAAGAGAGATACACACTATAATTACATACATGTTTTACAAAGGAAAGTAGTAGCATTCCCCTTTTTCTGAGAAACTAATATACCAGCAGGTGAAATAATGTGCCCAAAGCAGTGCAGCACTGATCACTGGCTGAGACTTGGGACAGGTGTTCAGATTCTTCACTGTCACTTTACAGTAGCTTTCCTGAATTTCTTCTATGTGCACGTTATAGTGACATAATATTGTTACATAATGTTGCTGGTTACAATATATGTTTATACTTGCACTTTTAAAAGTTTCAGACATAATATTTAATATATATGGTTGCATGTTAATTTAATTTTCATTTCTGTGGAAGTCCTGTCTCTATTAATTTCTGATTTGGTAAAAAGCGCTCTCATGTGCCTTTTCAACTCTGTATTTGATGCAAATAATGTATCAATTCGATCAAACTGTGCAGCCAAACATTCTGACACTTTCAGTGCATCTTTTCCTTCTGTCTCATCAGAATAGCAAATTGTGTATTTTATGTACAGGAGCTTCAGTGTTTGTGATGTCTGTTTCTTTAGTGTCACTCCTGCTGCACATAGATTATTCACCAGAAGTGTAATTAGTAAAATACTTCAACAGCTGAGATTACTGGCAGATAGTTCATCTCTTTTTTACAGATACTTAAGGGAGAGAGACCTGTGAGAGTGGGGGAGAGAAACAGCAGCAGTACAGAGAAGCTGGGATTTGAAGAAGGGAAATACAAGCGTGTGTAATGGCTGAGAGGAGCACTGTGTTACCTGCAAACAGTGAAAAAGCTTTAGAGGAAACTCAGGGGGAAGAATAGAGTTCAAGTCATTGGACCTTGGATTACTGTTTTACCGTAGGCTAGTGGTACACTATGGCCAGATAAGGGAACTGTCTGTAGCTGAAAATCTGTAAGCCTGAATGGGGCTGGACGTCTTACTGTACCTGCAATCTTGCATCTTTTACAGAAACACCTTTTAAAAATACCCTGTGCCCTCCTAGTTGGCGTAGGAAGAAGTCAGGCAGCAATTCCTTCAATAGTGGGGAAGTTTGTGCACAAAAGATGTGTCAGGATCTGTTTTGTATCAGGGCTGGGGCTACTCGAAGATGCTTCAAAAGTCATCCGCAGGTATCAAGGCTTTTGTTCTGTCTTTCTGCTTGGGTCCTGTTATTTTTGTTGATGGCATTGTATAATGTCTGTCTTGTGACTCGTGGCTTACCGGACATCTTCCTAAAACAAAACTAAAAGAGCTAACCTGGTAATAAATTGGACAAGCTAGTAATAAATGCTTCTTGTGTGGGAAGTGAGAGCAAGACTGTGAGTGAGAGTAAGACTGAATTATGATACCTCAGAGAGCACCCCTCAAACCCAAAAAATGGGGAGAAAGGCACGTCAGGATGGATATATGACTGACTGCACACCTGGGATTTCTCCGCTCTTTAGCTGCCATTGAAAGTGCTTGCAGAAAAACAGAAGCAAGTTGAGGTGTGGATAGCAGTTTCAAACTTTCTACTGCTCTATTGGTAATGTATTTCTTCTCCAAGACATAAATTTCTGTAAAACCTAAAATTGTATAATAGTAATTAAAAAATGAAATAAACTTGGAATGAAGACACTTTTTACTTCTGAGTTGTTGCAATAAACCCATTATCTATGATGATTTCTGTGTGGGAATGGTTATTAAAGACATTATACAAATCTCTGTATGATTAATACTGTTTCCTCTCTGCGCAATGCTAATTTAGGTCTAACACAGGAATGAGGCTTCTTTGTATGTGAAATTGGTGACAGGTAGATGTTAAATATAAAGCATATGTCCACTACTTTGCTGAGTAAGTGTGTTTACATGACCTTGTGACCTTTCTTGGTGTGAATTCACCATTTCGTCAAATAATTAGTGCTCTTTTAAGAAAAACAAAAAAGTTGATGTGTCATTGATTTGACAGACCCGTCATATTTCCCAATGTTTTCAACAGGCATCACTATTGGAGAGTACAACTTTTACAAAGGTGTTGATTTGTTGTTTTTTTTTTTCTTTGAGTGTGCATAATTTTGGGTCCTAGCACTCTCTTTTTGATTTTTTTTTCAATGCATACTCACAGTTAATGAATCAGTACAAGATGATGTACTGTGCCTCTGAAACTTTATGTTAACCTGTGGTGCTTGGTGGTTATCAGCCTTGAAGCCAGCAGATTTCTATTTCTGCATGTATTTTGAGATGACACTTCTGTAGCTGTGCACTACGGTTGTGGCCTAGTGATGCCCTGCTGTCTTAAAAGCTTTTCTTCTCTAAATATTTAATTTGAGCCAAGCTAATTTAGGAAACCTGTGCCACTGGCATCGGTACAGAAATTGGCCTAATGCAGCAGTCAGCTTAATGAGCCTGAAGACAAGAACTTAGATATGTTTTTGCACGCACTATGTGCATGCAGCAGCTGCTCACCTGTCAGGAAATACCTTATATTCAAATCAGTAAGACCTGCCAGTTTTACTGTAGCAGAAAGCAATTAAAATTTACTTTAGCAATTAACCACATAGTGAAAAGATTATCCTTCATTTCTTTAACAATATTTTTTTTTACAAAAACCTGGTAGTAATTATGTGCAGTCTAAGGACATATTTTTGTATTTGCACACTATTTTTTACATGCAGATGTAAACCGAAGGGAAGTTGTGAGCAACTACAACAGAATTAAGTAACAATTCCCTCTAGCATTGTATAAAATGTTAAATGATTTGGTATGCTGCCATTCCTGTGCGTAGTGTTCAACTGGACTTTTTACTGGGAACAGAGTCTGAAGTTTAAATACCAAATTTGTGGTATGTTTCCTACAACAAAAGATCTGCCTATGGGTTGGGTCCAGTCGGCATATCAGACCCTCCATTCCTCTCATAGTGGAGTCACTGGATGATCCAGCTATTTTTTCATTCATCTAATTGTTCGTGCAGACTGTAGCATCTCAGCCTGGTTACTGGGATGCTCTCAAGAGCCTTGGTAAAATTACATTAGGTGACATTTTCTGTGCTTTCTTCATGTCCAGATTTAGTCATTCTGCCCCAGAAGGCAATCAGGTTGCTTTGCCTTTGATAAATCCATGCTGACTGCTTCCAGTCACATTCTTCTCCTTCATGTCCCCAGAAACAGCTACTGAGAGGACTTGCTGTATGATTTTCATAAGGACTAAAATGAGACTGTAGTTCCCTGGATCTACCTTCCTGTCCTGTCTGGAGATGTGTGCAATATTTGCACCAAATTGTTCTCCCCCAGTCTTGCATGACCATTCCAAAATGATAGGGTGCACCCTTGGTATGATGTTGGCTGGCTTGCTCAGCAGCCATGGATGCAGCCCATCTGATCGCATGGATTCATAGTAGTCACATTCTCTCAAGACAGCCCCGACTTAATGCTCTTCCACTCCCAGTAGCTCCGCTCCTCTGAACTGTGGCATAAAGTATGGAAGACATTACTAGTGGGCACCAAGGCAGTGAATGCACTAAGTACATAGGCCTTAGCAACCCCCCTTGCAAGAATTCCTGCCCTGTTCAGCAAGGGGCCTCTTACTGCATCTCTTGTTGTCCCTTGCCAGTTCTGGCTCCAGCTGAGCTTTCAAGATTCCCAGCATGGTCCCTGCATAGCCAGGCAAGGTTCCTATTTTTCTTCTTTGTAGCCTGTCATTGCTGCCATTGCCTGTATACAGCATTGAAGCTCAGCTGAGAGTGCCCTCCTTCACCAAGCTGATCTCCTGACATGTTTGCCTATTCTTCCGAGCATGGAGACCATTCTTGTGCTCAGAGGTGGCTGCCCTTCAAGGCCCGCCAGGCTTGCTGTGCTCCTTTGCCTTCCTTCACTGCCTCCCGTGGTTCCACATCTACCATTTCCCTGGACAAGCTGAGGTCACTTGCTGTCCACAGCACTGTGCAGTGCTCCTGTTGATAAGCCAGATTTCCCAGAGCTGGCTGAGTATCTTTGATGTGGGGCTGCACTGTGCAGTACAGACGTGCACATGTGCCTCAGTGGTGTCAATCAAGACATGTTTGATACTACTCACAATTTAGTAGCTTTGTCAACATCCTTAACATCAGCAGGTTTTGTTGCCTCTGTTGGTCAGAGTATTTCCATTAGGTAATTAGGCATGTAGAGTTGAAGATAGAGTATGAGAGTGGGATGTCTAGACGCCAAGGTTTCACTTGCTGACTTAGTCCTTAAAAAATTCTACGCAAAGGAGCTGGGGTAAAATGCAGCAATCCTATGCAGTGCATTGCAATATTTGTCTGAAATATTCACAAAGCAGCAAAACCTGTCTGAAAACCTTTACCATTTTCTTGATTGGAAAGACTGACAGAAGGAATGGATGATTATCATTCTGCTGTGAATAATTGACACTTATTTTAGCCTTTGTCAAAGCTGATGATTTAAAAGTAAAACCTTTTATTAGGTGTAGCAGGCTACCATAAAGTAACTCAAACATCTCATTACAGTGCAGTCGAAATAGGTAGTTTATACCTTGTGGCTACATACAAAAGAAAGGAAGATTTGCTGTGTCCTAGCAGCAGCAAACCGTGATGAGTGCCAGAACGCCTTTGCCTGAGTAAGCACAGTTGATCATTTAACTTCTCAAGAGCTATAGATGAATGGCTTTTTAATGGGTAGTTAAAACAAGAAACTTTATATTATCACGTCCATGGATCATGAAGAATTTTTTTTGCTATTTTTGCTGGGCAAACAAATTGTTTTCCACTGGTGTATTTAGTTACTGTAGCTCTCTCTTTCTGGTACCTTTTTAAGTGGGAATCACCCAATGAAAACTCACTGATGCCATGGTAAGGCAAACCTGGTGGGTTTTGATTTACACATACGGAGGGAACCACACATTTTGCATTGGTAATGTTGTCTTCTACACTTCTTACCTTACTTTGTAACCTGAACATATTGACTGCTGACTTAGTTCTCAGTGCTGTCAATATTGTGATAGATAATGGGTTTGTGAACCAACTTGTCATCAACCTCCAGAGCAAGGTATCTTCCATAGCATCTATTAAAAGCACAGCACACCTAGAAGCTCTGTAAGGAATAATTCATCAGATAAGGAAGAGCATGATTTTCTTGCTGTATGCAACTTTTTGAGATTTTGAGAAAATTTCCTAACTTGCATGACACTGGAAACAGTTCTGAGGTAGCAGAGAATTTTGGTGGAAAAAGCTGAAAGCAGCCTACTGAAATATGTACTGTTCATGCATATTTCTCCTGTGAACTGGCTGATCTTAATCTCTCCTTTCAGACCTCTTCCCCTTTGTGTGAGTTCCTTCTCCCCCTCCCTCACCTCCAAGCATAACTTTCACTGAACAGCTAAGGCTGTGAGACGTCAGAGACCCATGTTTTAGTCTCCTTTGTAAAAGAAACTCTTTGAACTTACAGTGTCACTTGTTATGTCCGGTTTTGAACAGAATTTCTGTCCTGGCATGGAGAAAACATTTCTCAGGTTATAGTGAAATGTAGAATCCTGTAAAAAAAAAATAAAGTCTTTTGGGCCAATTGGCATTATCTGTCAAATAACTATTTGAGAAATTCATAAACATCTTTAAATTTACTGTATAGTATACTGGTAGTTTCTATTTCTGGTTGCCATCCACAAACCCTAATCTATGAAGATCTTTCTGCAGTTATTAAAGGCATTGATGCTGTGGGTTCCCAACTGTTTTTATGAAGAGCATCTGAATGATCAGAACCTGTTATGTAGAAGAAATTCCGGGGAAGAACAAGACATTGTTACATAGCTGTAAAATCTGAGCTGTTTAAACAGAGCTCAGATCAGTCATTTCCTTGATTGTCTTACACGAGATGCCCAATGTTGTAATAGCTTCAGTTCTGTTGCTTTGTCTACAGTTTGCAGGAGGCTATAAAGCTCATGTGTAATGAGGAAGGTGAAAGGATTTTAATTTTTAGACTTATCCTTGGGCAGCTTGATGCTGGAAAAGTTTTGCTGCATTTTGCTTGTCAAAATGAAGGTATACATCTCCTCAGCACTAGTGTCAAGCTGATAGTCTTGATAGATTGAACTAGCATGATGATGTATACTCTGCATAAAAATAGTCTTGGCTTTACCCAGGCAGACTTACAGCTCAAATAAGCAAGAGGGTGAAACATTGAGGAAGAAAATACCACTCTCCAAAGAACAGTAACATAGAAACCTTAGCAGCCTCATTTCAAGAAATGGCTAGCTCTGTCAGCTTGGATGGTTAATGCATCTGGTTCCAATCCTGCGGTCTTTTAGAATTATAAATAGTATTTCTTCCTGTGTCAGAATAGCGAAATCGGAACTATTAATTGTTTCAGTTTGGTTTATTTTTCTAGCTTCATATTTTACAATGATTGTAAAAGTTGTTGTTAAGTTATTCAGGGCACAACGTCCTTATTTTAAACTTTTTTTTTTTCAGTGATATTCCCACAGTATAAAGAAGCAAACATTCATTTGCAATTCTAACTTCATTTTGCTCTGTTTGACAGAAGCAACTTCAAATGTCAAGGAAAAGTGAACTGGAAAAAACCCAACTTCACAAAAGAACGTTATACAGCAAGTAAGAATTAGAAACTGATGTTACTCCTAAATACAAGTATAGTGTTTGTTACAAGAGCAAATTACATGCTCTTTTGCATTAAGCACAGTAATTTTTTCTTCAGTTTCCTCAGTAATTTATAGTAGCATTATCACTTAGAGTGGCAGTGCTGTGGTAAGATAAGCTTGAGAGTGAAATGGAAACCGTAGAGCACCAAAGCCTTCTCATGTCCCCATTTTCTGCTGAACAAAATAGGTCATCAGTCACGAGAGCAGAGTGCGCTGCCAGCTTATCTCAGCAAATGACTGCAGTTGTACTGATGCTGAAACTGTAAAAATATGAAGTCAGGCTGGCTTGTGCCGGAACTGATGCATGAACAGATTCTAGTGTGGTATGTGATGATGGGAAATGAAAGAAAATGGTTGGGTAGCCACCAGGTCATGTGAGTTTCTAATGATTTTTCTGACAGCTCCACCACTAGACACTGCCTCACGTTCGTGGTGAAGAGCAGGAGATGGTGTATAGCTTGGGGTAGCCTTTTTTCCCTTAGAAAGAAGACTAGTCTTTGCGGTTTTGGCATTTTAAAAAGGAGATGCTGTTGGCCTCAGTTTTCCTAATCTTTTCCCCTGCATGCTGTCCCCTTTCAGAAGCATAGTGGCAGTACCAGTTGTCTATTGAACATTTATGTGGTGCTGGAAGGCAGTCTTTGCTAGGCTTCTGTTTCCCCACCGCTATAAGGCCACAGCTTGTTTTCCTGTGTGGCTCTTTCAAAAGTCCTAAGCCAGACAGGATTCAGTGGGTCATGGCCCACCTTGTCATGTCCTGCATATTGGTAATGGAGAACCTAAGGTTTGACAAATAAGAAGTGGGTAATAAGTCTTGAGAGCACCACCAGTATATGTACCCATACAATTTCTTTAATCTGCCCTGATTTGTCAGATTGTGTATACCAAGCTTATTTTCACAGTGTTACTTGTGTGTGGTTCATTCGGCTTTTGAAAAGGGCTACTATATTTATATGTCAAGAGTATTCTCTTTTTGTAGCTCCTGTTGAATGTTTGTTCATGCCTGTGTTGGCATTGGGTGGCAGGCATATGAAATTAGCAGATCATAATCAGAAGGCAGAACATGACTGATTTGTAGATGCTATCACAGCTCACGCACACTTTTAAGAAGATACAAAAATGGTTTATTCTTCTGGGTATTACCATTTCACACAAGAGCTAAAGGAACTGGGACACAGAGAAAATGTTATTCACAGGTTCATGCATATTCACAATGTGGCTGATTTATTGTCCACCAGTTTACACAACTTCAAAGAGAGTGACATATTCAGCATAAATGAAGTACGAAAAATGAGATACTGCAAAAGCCAGTTTGACTGTCTGTCTCCGTACTCCCTAGCTTCAGTTCTAGATACTCTTCAGCCACTACAGTCCTCTCAGTTTTGCACTGCCATTGGCTAATGGTGGAAGAGAGAAATACTAGCACTTACATATCTGCATTTATGTATGTATATTATATACATTTTTTTATTATTATTTTAAAAGAACAATAACTTCACCTGTACTCATGTACTGCTGGTTTTCACATGTGACATGATGACCAATTATGCAGCAAATTTCACACCAAATTATTGTTAACAATATGGAATCTCAAGACACAAATAGTTCTTTATTCTTAAGGAGAGGGAACAAATTTTCTTTTTTTGGTTGCTGTAATGCCATTAGTCCTGTAGAGCTAAGTATTAAGGATGGATGCACCTAGGAAAGAGATGGGTATACTGTTTTAGTGCTTTGTAGCCTTGAATTTTGTGTAAATAATTTCTGATCTTCCACATTTGCATTTAGTTTAGTGGATCAAAATGCTTTTATTTGTGTATTTAGGATATTCATAGTTAAAGTGTAGCTATATTTTCACTCATTCTGGTACCTTAAAGTCAGTCAAAGAGAAAAACCCTCCAAGACCTGATTTGAAGTTTTAGAAGGCCCTACTATTACAGCCCTGGGAGTGCAGGGCAACATGTCCTCCGGGCATGCTCACCAATTTACTCGAGAGTACACATAATATACAGTAGAGTACTTGCACATTCACAGGGTATTACATATGCATTTCCGTTCACGTACAAGATTGCTTGTAAGTTTCTCACTTCTAATGCAAACTAGTACACATCCTCAGACAGCACTAATGAAGTTTTTTACTATGACACTCCCCAAGTGGAGGTTTGCCCTCTCTTGGTGGGACTATTTTAGTCAGATGTTGTGATCTCCCACTGCCACAGTTACTTTTGTCCTACCTTCAATCAACTTTCTATGAATGCCAACACTTTATCAACTTGCCTCCTCTTGTGGCCAGAACTTCCTCACTTAGAGGCTTCTTTCTGTGTAATTTAAGATAACTGTGTTCTTTTCACCATCCATTCTTTGTTTCCTGTCCTTCCCAAGGCTGACTGTCTTGATTAGAAGTCCCTTCATTGGTCACTTTTCACATCTTTAGAGAGTCGTCTTGGCCTAAACTTTGTGCACAGATTTGTTTAACTTATAAGCTACACACTAAATCAGAGTTAGTTCGGGAGTTTAGACATCTTGTCCCTTACATGGCAGCTGGCCGCCTTGGCCACCTGGGCACACTGCTGGCTCACGCCCAGCCGGCTGTGGACCAGCACCCCCAGCCCCTTTCCCACCAGGCCCTTTCCAGCCGCTCTGCCCCAGCCTGTAGCGCCGTGTGGGGCTGCTGTGACCCAAGGGCAGGACCCGGCACTGAGCCCTGCTGAACCTCACAGGAATGGCCTCGGCCCATCGCTCCAGCCTGCCCAGCTCCCTCTGCACAGCCTGCCTGCCCTAAGGACAGCAACACTCCCCCCAGCCTGGTGTCACCTGCAAACTTACTGAGGGTGCACTCAGTCCCCTCACCCAGACTGTTGATAAAGACATTAAACAGGACTGGCCCCAGGACTGAGCCCTGGGGAACACCACTTGTGACAGCCACCAGCTGCAGGTCACTCCATCCACCACCACTCTTTGTGCCCAGCCATCTAGCCAGTTTTTTACCTGGCAAAGAGTACACCTATGTGAGCCACAAGCAGCCAGTTTCTCTGGGAGAATGCTGTGGGAAATGGTGTCAAAAGCTTTACTGAAGTCTAGGTAGACAACATCCACAGCCTTTCCTTCGTCCACTGAACACATCAAATATTTTAAAGCCCATCAGTTCTGCTGCTTTGCTTGATCCTGTATCAATAATTGTAAAATTAAAAAAATGCAGTGGGAATTTTTCTGCCCATCTCTGTGGTAAAAGGTCGGCTCTGGAAGCTACAGCATGTTTGCCAAGAAGCAAGTTTTGCCACCCTTCCGCTAAGAAAATCTGGACTTTCCAAGCATTCTAACTCCAAGACGTGGTGGAAACTGTGATCCTCACTAATTAATCCATGTGGTGTAGGGAAGAATATATGTATGGTGAAATCTGATCACAGGTGATTAAATGACTTCACATAGGTCAAGCTCAGTCAATCAAATACCTCACTGGAAAAAAACTGCAAAGCCTGCAGTGTGACAGAGACCCACCTGCACACAGGCTGAAGTGGCAGCTGAAGCTGTCTGTCAGGGCACAGTGTCAGCTGTAACACAGTTTCTGTCACAGCACTAGCTAAACTAGCCAGCTGCAACAAGGCTTTTACCATTACATACCAGGTTAACTTCAGTAAGTAGTTCCTGTGCCTGGCCCCAGCACAGCCACCAATCCCCCGCAAGGTTTCAACAATTCATCTACTGTCCCTGCTGTTTCTTCATCCTTTTCAGGCCAGTCCACCCTTCTTGCCTCTGCTGCATCCAGAGTCTTCCTTCTCCGGGTTCCTCTTCCAGCCAGCCTCTCCTCATCTGGGCCCCCTTTCTTCTCCATGCTTCTCCTAGGGCCCCTCCTTGTCTCTACTACATCTAGAGTGCTCAATCTCATCCCTGTGCTTCTTCCAGATCTCTCTTCCTCCAGTACTCCTCTTCCATACCCCTTAGAGCTATTTAACTACTTAGCAGGAACCAGCCACAGCTGCACATTATCCATGTCGGCCAACCCACCGCCCCTGAAGCCAGCTCACAGCTGTATATTATCAATATTAATTAACATGCCTACATTCTTCTATAATTCCTCTACAGGGTTCCTTGTTTGCTAGCTGTCTAGAAGGCTGTGAGGATAAATGCATTTAAAATATCTTTAAATTATATAAATGTGAGGCACCATTGTAAGCAGGTAACAGTGAAAAATCCGTGCTTCTCAGAGTCTCAGTAGCCTGCAGGTTGTACTGCGATGGATACCAGGAGCTTGTCACGGAATGTTTTGTGCAGGGTAGTCTAGGATCTTTTCTAGGTCTGAAGGTGCATTAAGAGAGCTCATGACTAGCAGAGCGTATTTATAGATTTCAAACCAGCCACCTCTGTGTATATTTTCTGCTTGTATGTTGTCTTTGGAAACTAATTCAAAAACTAATTTTAAAGCAAGAGAAACAGCGTGAAAGGTTTGGGATTTCTCAATAATTACTTTCTACCTTAGACCGAGTACGCTGCTAAGCAGCTTCCCAGGCAGAGTAAGCTGGTGAACTATTTAGTAGCCATTTCTGTCTCTGTTTCTTTTACATCCAGCTGCAGGTCTGAAAGCTGGGAAAGCATACTAAGCCTAGCTTATTCTTCCTCCCACCCCTGCCAAGATAAAACTGTTTTGGTGTAAGGAACATGTTAGTGGTGTAGTTGTCTGCACAACAGACAGTAACTCTGAACACATTGGTAGTTAGGTTAATTAGGCTCATTAACTAATTACATCAAGAGGCTACTACTGGTTTTCTATTTATGGTTAAGATGCTTGAATTCAGACATTTGAAAATCTCACCTGGTCTGCATTTTTTGTTCATTTTTTGCTTTTACAACCCCACAGAATTGTGTAAATTTTTGTATTGAATATAAATGTTACACTAAATTTCATCAGCAGAGTGACATAAAGTGTCATACATGCTTTAATATCACATGCAGATGGCAAGATATTTGCATCCTAAAATTCAAGACAAATTTTAATCCTTACCAGTATGGGAAGTATGAGGAGGAGGGAGGGAAGAAGTGGTGTTACTTTCTTCTATACTGTAAGGCAATTGTCTTTAAAAATATTTTTCTATAAGCTACTTAAAATGGAAGACAAGTCTTACACATTTAGAAGATATGTTTTACATGTCCCTTACCTCTTGTTCTGTAAAGTCTGCAGATACCTTTTGATAAAACTTGGTACCTCTGGAATAGAACCTGGCACAAAACAGATCAGCACCTGGCAAAAAACAGATCAGCATCAGACAACACAACATAAATGTTTTTAAGAAAATGCATGAAAGCGGAGTTGGATTTTTCACTGACAGGGGCAGCACAGAGCATCTGTTAGATTTACTTATGTCATAAAATGGAAGCTGGTTTGTGTATGTTACACCAGCTGAAGATTGTATCTGCTTTATGCACTGCTTCCGTTGCTCTTTTCACATCTCCCTTTCTCCTCCCAGGTACTCTTCTGCAGGTAGCAGGTAGTAACCTCCATGTGTTTTACAGAAACTGGAAAGCCCCTTGCATGTGGCAAGGACTGTATAGCATGCTTTATGTCAGCTGTCTACCACAGAATAGATTCAGTCCAGAGAAGATAGGTGTCAGTGAGATGGCTGTGGATGTATAGGCAGGCAGGGTCTGTGAGAATGGGCCACAAGGGCTGCCTTTCCTAGTCTGTCAAAGACAAGCATGGTCTTTCTAAATGGGATGAGACAGGTTTAAACCACTGCTATGTTACTGTACTTGACATGAATATGCAGCTCTCTTTCTAAAAAAGGCATTTTTAGGATGGTCCCTCACCTGCATTAATGTGCTGAATCAATCAGGTGGGGTTTTAGTACCGAGTAGTATATTCCCATATATACATTTCTGCACTGTAAGCTATGAATATTATTCCCTTTGCATAGCTATGATTTTATTTTGTAGTGCACTGTCTAAAAGGCGACTGCCCTTTTTTTTTTCAGATGACATGCCTATGGTGTGATGTCAGCATTGAAAAAGTCTTCTCATTATTTTATGTGGAGGCTTCTGTATTTTTCAGACTTTTATCTCTGAAAGTAGTCTACCCATATGTGCACGTGCGCATTGGAATCTACCTTGCCTGTTTCATTTTCTGCATAGGCTAATGCAGTGTGAGAACACTTCCATTATAGATGGTGGACTTGCAGAGGACTTCCAGACACTGAAAGCAGGGACTGAGGTAACAATAGATTAACTCCCAAAAGGCAGTTCAGAAGAGAATCTGTTGTCACTTTTCATATTTTCCTATTAAGCAAGAAATGTAAGCAGTTCCACTTTTGCATCTTCCTAATCTGTTTTAAAATTAAAGGGCTATAAATGACCCTGCACGGCCAGTTCCTGAAGACTTCATAATATTTTTAGGGAAAGTTTATGGAATCTAATAGCTTTATAAAACTGAACTTACTCATTGCAATAATTTATTCTCATATAATGTTAAAATTACAGGGCATATAACCTGGCAAAAAACCAGCAACTGAATTTGCACTTTAGAAAGAACATTCTTCTTTTCTGTGGAACTTCAGCTATGTATGTAATTTGAGCCACAGTGTCTTAAGAGCTTCAGCTGCTTTAAGAGGCTGAAAGACTGACTATGACAGACTGTAAAAGACTGTAAATATCTTGAGATAGTCAAAGGTGTAAATATTTACAGTTTTTAGGCTGGCTACAGATCCTTTTACCTAGGCCAACATTCTTTCTTATAATATTTTCATCTAGATTCCATCGTTCAAACAAATTTTGAGCTAACATTAGCAAAAAGTGCCTATTTCATTGTTCTCTGTCAAAAATCTCTGTATCGCTCCTGGTAGTAAGACACTGCTTTGAAAATTAGGTAAAACCTTTAGGTTTTCATTTCCCTTTGTCCTTCTTAGAGAATCAGTATCTCCAATACTAGCTAGAACCATGGGCACATGTTATTACTGCATCTGTAGCAGAGTTTGTTGTGTTGATCCATATTATATTATGATCAGTCCTGACAGTGGTCATGAGCCAGTTAGTGAGATCATTGCTATAGCATGATTCGCTTCCAGGGGATTTTATGCTCATTTTTCTCATTTCTTCAGTACCTCTTAAAATTTCCAAGTAAGTGTCAGAGCAGCAGGCTCAGCCCTCCTTTTGTTTTATGCCAGGTGTATTTGTATTATTGCCTGGACTTAAGGGGTGCTGCTGGTGAATTGCAGTGGTGTTCAGATCAGAGCTGTCTTGGGTCTCATGTCTGTTTATGCAGGTTTTGTTTTCTTACGTTTTAAAATGTCCTTTGTGATTGGTAGCTGATACAGTGGTGAAAGGAGGAAAATTACCATCTTCAAATTTAAATATTAATCCCCTAGGGCTGTGGCTGTGCACTCATTTTGGTAGTAATGGGCTACTCCTCCTCACTGCTAGGGACTCTTGACAGAATCCCCCTGCTGACCTTGCTGCAGCTGTGGAAGCAAAGATGATCGGCTCATGGATGCTGTGCAGTGTGCTCGTACACAGTACAGTGTCAGGCTAAGTAGTGCCTTTTTTTCTCTCTTATATCTGGATGTTTCATCCAGTCCTAAGTCATCCAGTCCCCTTTCTCTTTTTTTTTCATTTGTACACCTCAGAAGCACAAAAAGGCACACAACCATTTCATCAACCAAGGGCATCACCCCAAAAATACCCAGAGACTGAGCATTACTTTGTACTGTAGTGCTCTCCTGCCCCTGGTAACAGGCCCGTGCTTTGGCACAGACTGCTCTTACACAGTGAGTGTGAGACATGGGACATGAATTTAAGGAACGGTCATTCAGCTTCATTTATGTAGTGCTCCGAGAAAAACTTTGAACTTAAAGCAGATCTGAGCAATTTCTAAATGTGCTCCTATCGAAATGAAAATGGTGGATGGCTTTCAGTTGCTCTGTATGTAGTTAATAAATTATCAACACTGCCAGCAGCATAAGCAACTACGTAAATAGTTTGGACTGGCACTTCATTATCCTGTACAGAACGCAACCTTTTAGACATTGTGGCCATAGGAACACCAGAAATAAAATATGCATCAGTACCAGCAACAGCTTAAAGACATACTTTCCCTTACAAACTCCTTTTAACACCTTGTCTTTGGCAGATAACTATTAATTTACTGGCAGATTCCAGCAAATGCATTTTCAAATGTATGAAAGACAAGTTCACAATAGCACAGTTTGTACAGCTGTTAAATCAATGAACCATGTTTAAGCCATGTTTTATTCTCTTGGCCTCTAACAGCTTCAGAATGTTCCTGGCATTCTCACATTTCCAGATGTTAAGGACTAGGCTGACTTGCACCCAGCAGAAGTCAAGCTAGACCAGTATACATTGTGTAGAGTTATGAAATATACCTTATATGGGATTTAATTGCTGTGCATTTCTTGTGCTGTTATTTCCCCTTTTTTTCGGCCTGAGTATGCACTATTGATTTCTGCTAAACTGTAATTAATTCCTGTACTGAGAGGAAAAACATTGCAACACCCTCAAAGCTTTAATACTCTGTAAAAATGAGTATTAATTTTTGCCTGATAAAGCCATGTGTTGTAGTGTGTGCTTTACCAATCAACAGTATGACATTTCATCACTGCTTGCATAATGCTGCTTAGATATTTGGATACCATGTTTTGTAGAGATCTTAGGAAAGTGTAGACTGTGCCCTTGTACTCTTCACCTGCTGTGCCTGCATGTGAAATACTCTAGTTTTTCAAAGCTGACATTTAGTGCTTGTAAGTTAGCTGGATCAGTACCCAAGACTAAATGTTACTCTTCATGAGGAGTGAATGTGATCTCTGCCTCCCAGCTGGCAGCTTAAACCACTGCTGCAGCAACAGTCTTGTGCTGAAACGCAGTAGGTGAGCTGAAGCAGCCTGGTGACATGGTTTAAGAAACTGCGGGACTGTTTAAGCCATCCTGTAGCCAGATCAGGTCTGCTGTGTGCCAAGTGAAGCAGTGGGAACTAAAGTTTCTGCTTCCTTATTTCTGCTGAACTTAGAAGCTATGTGGATAGAGGAAGCATGAATGTGTGTATTCGTGGAAAGAGGGATCATGATCCATAAGCATGCTGTACCTGGGATCCAGATTAGGATGCTGGATGGATGGATACATGCTCAGTGTTCTCCTCTCTTTTTCTGCTCTGTTTACTGTCAAACACCTCCATATATGTTTTTAAGATCCATAGGTCACCTGCCTGAAAGTGCAGCAGTAAAACTTAAAGCTGCAATTCTCTCTACCCAGAGGAAGCATCTTTCCCCTTAAAGCTTCATAAAAAATTGCTTTGGAGACATGAAAGAAGTATGAAAGTTTGAATGAATATGTAATTTCATGATTTACACTCACCTTCTAAAATGCAAACCCAACATATATTTATGGCAACAGAGCGTGATGGGTCAGGAGGTAGCAACGGATAGCGTTCCAGATGAGAAAGCTGGTGCTGTGTACCTCTCTAGGCAAGAAATCTGAGAACCACCAGAACTGTTAGTGTTCTTGTATTAGTTTTGCCCCTCTCTCAGAGTTTCCTTATCACCACCAGCTGAGTGAGCCACTTAACTTTGAAGAAACAATCAGGCACCTACCAAATTTTTGGCACTCAGGGAAACAGCACAGATGTCCCCTTCTTCTGTGGCAGGGCAGGGCAAGGCAGGGCAGGGCTCCTGCTGCTGCTGTGTGGAGAACTTGTAAGGATTGTGGGTCTGAATCCAGATCCCTTTGCACAGGACTAAAAAAACCTGTGAGCATTTTATTGCCCACAGGTTCACTAAAGGGACTGGGTCATGGTACTGTTGTCATCACAAGTAGAAATACTATATGGGAATAGATAATGTATTGGAATAGATTCTCTGCTCCTTTTCTGTACTGCAAAAAAAGGAGATTGGCACATCTAGCTAATACAGCCACCTTTTTAATGCCAATTTCTCTGTTCTCTCATACTGGTGGCCTGCTGAGGAGTGTTAAAAAAGCACACAGTGTTCTGACTGTCCTCAGGTCTCTGGCAGTTTCTGAGCTTTTGCCAGCTTCTGTTTGCTAGCTCCTTAGGTCACTAAACTGCAAAGGTGCTGGGGTTATGACCAGCTTTCTGGCTGAAAAACGTTGCAGAGAACTGACCTACTAAAATGTGTGTTTGGTAAACATGTGAAACTTCAGTAATAAGTTTAAATGTGTGAAATGGATTCTCTTGGTTGTGATGGATTCACTGCAGTGGAATGCATCATACTGATGTAAATTCTTGTCTGCCCTAGGGATGGTTTACAGCGGATGCTCCTGTGCAGCGACTTTACACACAGAGACAGAGTGCAGGGCACTACTACACTAGTACTTCCTCAGCAGTTCTGCCCCTTCTCTCACCCTGCTATATTTCACTTACCAGTGGACAGCTTCCGATGTAATGCAGTGGCATTGCAGCAGAGGCTCTGCAGTACTCCTGTTAGCGCAGGAGCTTGTGGCATAGTTTCATATTGTCTTATAGTGCTGAATGTGAATGACTCCCCCCTGTGATATTGGAATTGCAGGAATTTTGCAGTGTTGTCCTGGCTAGTAGTCAAAAATCAAAATGCTAGATCAGATTGATCAAAGAAAGGATTGATCCAGATACCACCTTCCCTCCCTTTTGACTGTTTTAACTGAAAATTAAAAACAAACAAACAAAAAAACCCACAAATAAGGGTTTGCATCTAAATGAGGAGAGTAAGAACACAGAACAGGTTCTCAGTGTGTTTTTCTTACACTGCAACAATGCTGAAGGTTGGAATCCTGATCTCTTTTTATCCTTCTTGAGGAGAAATAGTTCCACTGAGCTATTTTGCTTTTGCTCCAGACTATAATTGGTGTTACCAGAGATCCTATCCCATGAAGAATTTCCTTTGTGACTGAACAAGCTTTAGCAATGGTTTGCCTTTAGCATTGCCAGTTCCGGTGTTTTATGTACAGCACATCTATAGCCAACTTCCCTGGCTTTCTGACCTGCCTTCAGACTGTTAGAAGAGCTCTTAGCAGGACTGTGGGTCCTACTACTAGCAGCTGTGAGGACTAGCAAGACCAAGCTATTGTATAGATATATAAAGGGTATGTAGAAGACGCTTTGTGAGATGAAGGCAAGCCAAAAGAGTCCAGTCATAGCCTTCCCTTTTCTTCTTGAGTTTCCATAATTCAGTTCACTTCCTGCTCTTTGAATAGTTGACATTCTGCATCCAAAAGCAGTCAAGGGAAATTTAAGGGAGAATAAACCTACTCAGCCTGTGGCTGGTGTGGTGGAACAGGCCAGTGAACGATGATTTCTAGCAGGAAGAAAGTTATTTTAGTGCTGTCATGGGAGGGAGTATATTATGTCCTGATTAAATACATCTGTTGAGTGACAGAAGGGAAAAGGAAAAGATAATCTCAGGCTTGTCTGGCAGATGCTTACCTTAACTACATCATGAACGTTTCTGCTAGATACCCTCCTGATGGCAAGCAGTAGCAGGTGCAAATTAACGTCCACAATTTTCCCATGTGGCAGGCAAGTTTATTTCTTCATTTTGCCAAGAAGAAAGCAAATCTTCAATGTCATAATCAAAGTCTCAGTGCAAACAGGTGATAATGAAGTTCCCTGGAGATTCATGGATCTCTCATTTTTTCCCCTTTTGCACTGTCTTCATGACCCCTTACAGCTTCTGTTGTAGCAGTGGAGTCACTGAGAATGTTCTGATGAGTTCCATCTGGCATTGTGGACTGCCCTCGTAGCAGTCTCAGCTGAAGAAGAGAAATCTACTAATGAAACGTAAATGAGCATTACTGTATCTTAAATGTGTGTGAAGTTGGGATCCTACTGTCATTTTACTACTGAAGTGGCTTGTTCTACATTCTCATGCCATGACCTATTGACAGCCCCTATTTTGCACAAGATGTTTACAAATTAAAAGAAAAACAGAATAAAATTCAAAGAATTTTAAATGCAAAGGAGAGGGTGGTAAGCTTTCCTGTCTTGTGAAATCTTTTGTGTTTAATGAAAGTGGTTTTGCTCAGTTTCTCAGACAAATGAGTGCAATGTCAGTGTAAGGCTAATCAGACACTTCTGATGAGGTCTATCAAATATGTTGAGTTTCCTGAAGCTTTCCAAAACTAATGATACTGGATCATCTAGCTTGTAAATCATGAATTACCTCATCTAGATGGCAGTTTGGAAAAGCTTGAGCAAAGTCGCTCTACCTCGGTTGAAATCAGATGTTAATTTCCTTTCCAGAACAAGGTAGAGTGCTATGATCCAACACTGATGTTTTCCATAGCCTTTTAGTATTTCTGAAGATAAGCTATCTCCAGACCAGTCTGAAAAAGGTCCTTCTTTTCTTTTATATTCTGATGTCAATTGGAGAAGAAGTCTAAAATACAGCTAATTTACATATGCTTTTGAGGTGTTGTTTTTCTTTTCTTTTAGTCCTTATCCTAATTTATCTGAAATCAGCAGAAAATCTCTTGCTTACTGTTATTGCTAAGAGTGTGATTTGCCACAAGGAAGTATGCCTCATTATCTGCAGAGAACCAGGGCCATGACCATAAATTTGAATTGCAGATGTCACGTGTTTTCTTTGGTAACAAATTCTGATACTATAAATGCCAAACTGTGCAGGATCTAACAGAAAGAAAGATTAGCCTGCAAGAAGCGGTGTTGTCTTACTCTAGTATGTGAAGTGGCAAAGGATAGAAAGCCCATTTTTGGTTAGAAACTGTACTTTTTATAAACGTTCTTTTTCAAATGTTTTAAAGCCTACAGTATTGGCAGACCTTCACTATGTGTACAGAGTTCTTCCTAATAAATGACAGACTTCCCATTAAAATTTGTATTTCTCACTACTTTCTTTTGCAAGTCGGCTATGTCTTCTTCATGTTTGCAAAGCTAACAAAGCATCACAGTGTTTTAGATCCTATTTGAATATCTTCAACAAACCTGAAGATACTTTGGTCTCTGTGCTGCCAGAACATGAACGCTTACAGTTCCAGGCAAAAGTCAAAAAGGCAAAAACTGCACGGAAGAACTATAGTTCTTCTGTATCTGTGGAACAGGCACTAAGCAATCAGGAATGAGGAATCAACAGGGTGATTTGCATTTATCAAGCACGAGCTACAGAGAGTGTTATTTTTCTCCAGCATGAATTTGTCATCTCCATTCATTACTGTTTCCTGTAGCTTTCATATTAATAAAATTTTGTTCCTACCACCCTTTCCACTGTGTGGCAATTTTATAGGAGTATAGTGCCAACAGCCTTCCTTTTAGGAATAGATAAGTTGTGCCATGGAAACAGAACTATGTGGTAGATAAGGAACATTGTGGAAGGACGATCTCCAAAATACCTGAATGGGAAAACTAGTCTAGGATTGCAGTAATGATAAAAGGTATAAAGAAGTAGATCACAGTCTGCTGTGTGCCTTAAAATGTTGCTGTGCTTTGTAGTTGGAGCTATGGATGAATGCCATAAAGAGACTGTTCATTTTCAGTCTTACGGAGGTGTGACGGCTTTGCAAACTGGGCATTCAGTTTGCATCGTAGGCAAAGACAGTGTATTGTGGTGGTAATGTATTCAAAACTGGTTTTCTGCTTCTACATAGAAGCAAGGGTGCCTTCTATATGTGCTACCAAACTAGTATTTAATGAAATTAATAAAGCTGCAGCCTCAGGTGACTACATTAAACTAAGTAGTTTAATGCTGATCTTGCTGCATTTTCAGGTTTGGGTAGTAGCATATCATACTGTGTAAGGCTTTCTTGTAGCAGTTGCGTGAACTTGTTCAGCAGGCACTCTAGTATGCTGCAGTGTCATAGTACTGAAGAGCATAATTCTTAAGGAATAGCTATCTAGTGTACATTTACGTTAATAGTTTTATGCTAATATCTTGTGAGTAGTGAGAGATGACAGCGTCAGATTCATACCGTCATTAGAGGACTGCTGTGTGGAGTATTGTACAAGTGATCGTCAGTGTATTCTATAAAAGGCAACTGGAATTTTTAGTATATTCATAGTGACTGCACAAGCATTTTTTTTGTCCTGTGCAATGTGGTGCGTCATGACATAGCAGTACAAAAAAAATCTTAATTGAACAACTATATGAAAAATGGAGCAAATGGCTCCATAAGTAATACCTAACAAGGTTTGTTGTTTCACATCAAATCCGTCTACCAAACCACATTCCTGCCACTATGGTTTATATTCCAGATCCTGTCAGCATTTACAAAAAACCCCCACCTTTTAAATATTATCTGCCAGGGGAAAAAAAAAAAAAAGTGTTATTTCCCTCCTGCCCACCCCCCCAAGTGTAGCATTCATGCCAGTTTTATTGTCCCTACTGAAACCATTCTGACCAGCAGATGTTAACGTTCTGCCTGATTGGAAGTGGGATCTTCATAAAACTGGAATTTGAACGAAGACACATAGCACTTGTTTTCAGTCATATAAAATATGGCAATCCCAACTGCAATAGGTGTAGAAAAGGTCTGCATTTTTTTGCTGCACGAAAATGTTTTCATGACATTTCCCCCTTACCCAGATAATGATGAATAGGTAATCAATATTAGAAAGAGAAGGCATGATCACAAAATAACTAAATAATGTTGGCTGTGGTATCAGATTAGGTCTTGATTCTTCCATGTGACTAGGAAAGGGTGCAGTATTGCCATTTTTAAAGACAACTCAAAGGGCCTAATTTTCATTCTGTTGTAAAGCAAGAACCCTGAAACCTTGACTCAAATGACATGGCAAAGACAACTTTTGTTTTCTGGCTAGCTGTAACTGTTAGCTGGCAATGTTTCTGGCTGCTTCACATCTTTAGCTCCAGAGCAGATCCTCAGCTTATGTAAACTGGCACAGCTTCATGACCTATAATAATAAAATCTGACAATCTTTAGAGAATGCTGGAGTGGTAGCTTTAATGAAATGCTTTAACAGTTCATTTGGAGGATGGGTAGAAAAGGGCTGTAGAATATCTCTAAATTTAGGCAATACAGTGATGAGATAGATGTGGGCTCTGTTGCAGATGCTTAGGCTGCTTTTCTCAGGCCCACTGCTCCCACCTGTCACCTTCAGATTATGGCCTTGCAAAGAGGGCTTAGTATTCTCCTATGAGTAGATTTCCCCCTTCCGCCCTAAGGGGCAAGAATTTTTGAGGGTTTAGTTTTTAATGTTTGGGTTTTTTCTTAAATTTGAATCCTTAATTTGAATTCTCATGGCAGACTGCTGAGTGGCTCCTTCAAGAAGAAAACCAGTATTTAAATTTTCAAGTGGGATTTTGGTTCAGCTGCTCTCTTCCTGCGGTCTGTCAGTGCTTTTCCAAATCAGACTTTTGTCTGGATAATGGGGGTGGAGGTACTTCCTTGAGGGCCTATGAGGTAACTGTCCTGAAAGAAGACTCACCCAGCTCCAGAAGGGCTGAAGACTTCACAGCTCCGCTCACTCCTTTGACTCACTTCTGTTGTCAGTGACAGTACCTGACGCAGAGCTTTAAAAATGAATTTTCTGCTTGGTACATAGCCTTATTAGTCACCTTACATGAGTGACTTATGACGGTGATTCTGAGAGTAATATTTACAAAGTGACCAAGAGTGGAAAGCATGTTTAGAAGAGAAGGATGACCTACCTTTTTGACATAGTGGTGGGACCACTCCATCAGGCTACAGAGCTGCACTATAGCTGCACTGTAGACACACTAAGAATGTGTCATACGTTCCTTAGCTAGACTAACGATGAATATGAAGGGAAGGAGTGATTGCTATGGTTTGCAGATGTGAGATGGGATCTTTAGGGCATCTGTGGAAATGATAAGCCATGTTGTTGGAAATTCTCATCAACTATGAAATTATCCCAAAGTGATGAAAAGTAAAGCTACCGCTAAAAAGGTCTGGGACATTAATTACCTTTGGGTATTTTGTATCCTTGGAGTTCAACTTCAGTTATTAAAAACCTGGTTTGCATATTTAAGTACTAACATATTTGCATACTGTTGTTTTCAAGGACCTACAACCTTTATGGTAGAAAGCTCCTGTGCAGATTTTGCCACATCATATGTGGTGGGAGGTCCATTCATGGGTTGGTGAAGAAAGCTTCTGGTCATTTGTGCTTCTTTTGTTACCATTTTTCACAGAAACTGCAAATGAATGGCACCTTTTAGGACACTGAGTCTATCCATTGTCCACTGCAGAATTGTTCCTAACAGCAGTGAGTTTAAGATCTATGATTTTTTTGTGGCACTTCGCTAATATCTGTAAGGCATAAGTTCACTAATACAGACCACACAAACTCATATGCATTCAGATTAATGACAGGAAAGTGCCTGCATGGATTTGCACATCTCTTCTGTATAGGAAAGAAGGGATAAGTATAGTTTGTTGTTTTTTCAGGATGTTTCATAGTATTGATGTCTCATTAGCGCACCATTTTGGGAACTAATTTTCGAGGAGCTGACAGAAAACAAACAGAGCTGGTAGCCATTTCCCATTGCACAGATAATTATAGCTTGCATTAATAAGTGCTTGGCCATGCTGAACTTGCAGCTTTGTTGGAGTGAACTGGAGCGAATTTGAAATTAGTCGAATGTCTGGATTTTGTTAATGGCATGTAAGTGATTGACTGTGACTCCTCCTCTTCTTTATACTAAAAGCAAGCTATGGAAGAGTTAACACAGTGATTGAAACCAAGAGAAAAAAAAGTACTGTTTTTCTTTTCTCTCTCCGTGTTTATTGTAGGAGTCACTTCACTGAAATCAGTAGATACGCTTAGTTAAAACAGTCTAAAGATGATTCAGAGACATCTAGGAAAGTTTGTAAAATTATGTGTTCAGTACAAAAAGCTAAAAATGGATAGAAAACAGAAAGTCATATGTCTGATGAATTTCTTGTGACAAATACAAGCCCAGTGAATGATTAGTACATTCAGTGGATCATATGCACCTGACTTAGTTACGGAATTACACCACTAAAACACTTTGTGACTGACAGTGCAATTGCTAAAATCTATTTTGAATGATGCTGCATAGCAGTTACCATTCAAATATGTTACTGTCACTTTTACTGACAGTAAGGGGAAACTCAGTTCGGTGTGTTCCACTGAATTAGGGAAATGAAAAAGTAGCACAAAATCATTTTCCAATTAGTTTGAGTATTTTTTTAAAAAAAGGACTATTGCTAAAGATACTGCACCAAAGTTCCTTTTCATTCTTTTTAATAGATCTGTCAGCTGGATATGTTATGTGTAACTCCTGTTAACCTCAAGCTCTTGCATGGTGTGAATGTGGGTTTTTCCATATCTATCTATCTCTTTTATTTATAAACCCAATTTTCAGCAACAAAGGTCTGGCTGTGTCTTGAATCACTATGTTTCTGACAGTTCTTAGGCATGGGTGCCTGTTGTCTTCTGTGTAGCTAGGGTCAGCCTTGGGATCTTCTTCTTGCTTTGTGCTTAGGCATGATTATTACTGTTGATGTTGCTTTGATACCCACTGGACAAAGCAGCTGGGGCCATGTTTCATCCCCACATAAAATATTCAGAAATATTTTAGTGCCTTGACTCCTTCCCCAGTTCATTCTATCTAGTCACCTCCTTTTTCATCAATACACACAACCATGGATATTTCTGTCTGCTGAATACAGAACTGTCCTTGTTGATTAATTGCTTGATAAGTTCTGAGATACAGACATTCATTCAACTGAGGAATAGAGGTGTGGTTTTGCAAAGACATAACAGGATGTACTTCTAACACCAGCAGAAGATTGGGTTTGTGAGACTTAAGCAGTAACATACTATTTTCTGATTGTTTAACTTAAGTTAAAATGTGTTTGAAATTTTTCAAAACGAATAATACGTCTGACTGTTGTACCAACATACAGGAAAAAAAAAAACCCATCTCCTCAGGAAAAGTGGCTAGATTTTTCAGTTATTGCTGAATGTGTTTGTTGTTCTTTTTTTAACTGCAGAAAGTGAGTGAAAAAGTAGGAGGTGCAGAAGGAACCAAGCTAGATGATGACTTCAAAGAAATGGAAAGGGTAAGTCTAAATACAGATGTGTATATTAATTATTGCCATTCATTTTTCTTTCTAGGACAGGAATTTCAAAGTTTTTGTCCCTGGATGACTCAAATAATTTTGAAAGACTTAAATTTATTCAGCAGGACCGAGCGTTCCATTTCTTATTTCTTTCTAACCAAGACATAGGTAATATATTGCACTCTATAATATTTCATTCAGAGACTGAGGTTCAGGTAAGCTACAGATTAGTCTCAGTTAAACCATTGTAGGAGATCTCTGAAAACAGAGAGTCCATCTACAAGATGGCAATTCCAATAGCAAAGGGTGCCTGTAGTTCTCAGCTGTTTGACCATCAGTCAAGAGGAGCAAGAGCTAGCTGCCAAATGGGGCTGACAGTGGCACTGGGATACTCATTCTCAGGTTCAGAAATCCTGTTAGGCAGCCTCCACTGGCCGAGTGCCGTGGGTAGATGGGGCTTATCCCCCAACAGTCTGCTTCGTGAGGCTGGCAGTGGTAGCACTGAGCGTTTTTGTGGAGTGCAGGCGATAAAAAAGAGCCAGCTGTGCGTGGTGGTAATATTTCAGTTGGAAGGATCAGTAGGGGCAGGATTTTTTCTGGCTTTGATTTTGAAAGGTACTATCAAATCTTGTAACACAAACTACTGCTAGGTGATTTGTAGGGGATGTATCTGACATAGAACTCTGATCAAGATAAACAGAGCCTATTTATCTGTACATTTGTATAGTGAGACGGCGAAAAAAACCTTTAATGGAAAATAAAGGAGAAGGGCGTATTTTTTTTACATTTTACAGTGAAAGTACAGCAGAGCTGGTTTCTCTCCTTCTGCCCAGCTTTGCTTTGAATGTGCCACAAGTGTAGGCACTGCTGTCAGAACTGGAACATGTTAACGAAGATTCAGAAAACTGATGCAAGGTTTAGAGTGGAAAATAGGACATTGCAACAGCCAGGGGTGAGTCCCAGGTAGTGCTTGTGGGTGGCATGCGTTGGCAGCCCAGGAGATAAGAGCACTGAGAGTTGAGAAGAGAATGGAGTAAACTCATTGACTGCCTCCCAGTTCCCCACCTGGCCCTGTATCCCCTGCCAGCTTTTCTGCAGGCAGTGAACATACTCCTGCCTATGCCCAGCCTTCTGTTCCCTTGCCCCCACTCTCCTCCGCAGCCTTCTAGCCATTTCTGGGCTCCTTACCAGACAGTTCAGCTACAGTCACCCAGGGCTGGCAGACCTCCTTCTGCTTCTTTGTGTAAAGCATAGAGCAGGACCTGGCAGATGGCAGTGGCAACAGGAAACAGGAAAACGTAAGTCACAGCATGCTGCAACCAACCTGTCTCAGGTGTTCTTTTTTTAAAATAGGAACTTGCCATTATGGTAAAGGAGTTCACTCAAGTTACCCTGCAGAGAAATGCAATGTGTCTTCATAAATGCAGAGTACAGGACAATTTACAGGGATCCCCAAATCTGCCTTTTTTCTTTGAGGCCTGATTCTGGGAGGGAGAGTAGTTGCATACTTTGCTATATGCAGCTTAGGAAGCTAATGCAGCATACTTCTTAAAAAAGCAAGAATTCCTATTACAGTAGAAGAAAGTAATGCTATTCGGTTCTAAGTATTTTAAATTCCTAAATACAAAATAATTTTCCATGGAGTCAGCCAGGGGAAATAAATGGTCAGTGCATCCATGCTGATAGGTTTCTTGAAACTGAAAACTGAGTGGTACCAAGCCTTCCTTACCCCATTTTTACCAGACCTCACTCGGAAAGAGATAGACAGCCCATTTTATCATTGGTAGTTGGTTTTGATTGACATCAGCTTTCCCCTCATTTTGCCAGTTATTAGGGTATCAAGGGTGGCTAATTCTTCAAATAATTTTCAGTGATCATTCTATCAAAAAGTTCTCCCTCTTGTGGACGCTTCACAGTGTGATGTGAAGTATCAGCATGGTACAGTGAGTTGTAACGGAATTCCTAACACATCCTTATGTACTCTGTGCTAATGGCCTCACTTAAGAATGGATGTGCTATAAACGGAAATAGTGGACTCATGCTTTGGTAGTTTTCCAGATATTATTACCATTCTGGTACCATGGCTGTTCTCAGGGATACAAAAATAAAATTATTACAAGAGTTAAAAGAATTTATTAGAAGAAAAAGAAAGAAGGAGAACATCTTCCTTTTGTCTAACATCTTTTTTTCATTTCTTTCTGTTTAACTCTCTGTCCTTTAGAAAGTGGATGTTACCAGCAGGGCAGTTGTGGAAATAATGGCAAAGACAATAGAGTACCTTCAGCCCAATCCAGGTAATGTAATTTCACAGTCTCACACAGTATTTGTAGCACTTTTTGAAAATACTCTTTCTCACCAGTATGTAATCTGACAGATCTCATCCTCACTGGTGCAGTTAAGATGAACACAAAATTGGTGAATTTACTGTGAGGTGGAAGACAGGGAGAGTACAGGCTTCTGTGTTGTGCTGTCAGGGGTACAGAGACTGTCTTTGGAAGGGTTGTTTTCCTTTTGTGTGTTGCTTTAATTAAGGGGGCAGCATATGCCTGGAAACCAGATGTATTTACCTGCAGGCATCTGAATGCCCGCGCTGTGTGCATGGAGGGCTCCCTGGGCGATGGAGGTGGTTGTAGACTCCCCAGGGATGGCAGGGCACAGGCTGGCAGCCAGGGCCCATCCCACTGCTCCAGCCAGGTGCAGGGTGGCCTGGGGCACAGGGGCAGCAGCAGCCCTGGGCGTCAGGCACCTCCCTGATGTAGTAATGGGTTTGCGTGGCAAGGGCTTGGTAGTGGGAGGGCTACAGGGGTGCCTTCTGTGAGAAGATGAGCCAGCTGACTCCAAGATGGACCTGCCGCTGGCCAAGGCTGAGCCCATCAGCGAAGGTGGCGGCACCTCCGTGATAACATATTTAGGAAGGGGAAAAAAACCCTTGAGCAACAAATTGCAGCAGAAGAGAGGAGTGAGAATATGTGACAGCAACAAGTCTGCAGACACCCAGGTCAATGGAGAAGGAGCAGGAGGAGGTGCTCCAGGTGCTGGAGCAGAGGTTCCCCTGCAGCCTATGGTGAAAGACAGCAATGAGGCAGGCTGTCCCATGTGGCCCACGGAGGACCCCACGCTGAAGCACATGGATGCCCAAAGGAGCCTGGAACCCATGGGAACACCTGTGGACCCACAGAGGGAAGAGCCCTGTCTGGAGCAGGTTTCCTGCCAGGAACTGTGATGCCCTCAGGGGACCCACGCTGGAGCAGTCTGTTCCTGAAGGACTGCACCCCATGGAAAGGACCCACGCTGGAGAGTTTGTGAAAAATTGCAGCCCATGGGAACAACTCCTGTTGGAGAATTTCATGAAGGACTGTCTCCCATGGGAGGGACTCCACGCTGGAGCAGAGTGTGAGGAGCCCTCCTCTTGAGGAGGAAGGAGTGACAGAGATGACAAACGGACCACGACCCCCATTCTTCCTGTGCTGCAGGGGAAGAGGAGGCAGAGAAATCAGGAGTGGACTTGAGCCTTGGAAGAAGAGAGGGGTGGGGGAAAGCTGTTTTGAAGCTTTGGTGTTATTTCTCATTATCCTACTGGGATTTGAATGGCAATAAATTAAACTACTTTCCTCAAGCTGAGTGTGTTTGGCCCATGATGATAATTGCTGAGTGATCTCCCTGTCTTCATCTCAATCCATGAGCTTTTCGTTACATTTTCTCTCCCTTGTCTAGCTGGAGAGGGGAGTAATAGGGTGGCTTTGGTGGGCATCTGGTGTCCAGCCAAGGTCAACCACCACACCCGAGTCCTGAGTATGGGGACAGGCCAAGGCCAGGCAATCAGCCCATGGGTGGGGATCAGGACAGGCACAGTGAGGATGTCTGCATGAGGCATCCCTTTGTTCTGCAGTCCCAGTCATTCACCCTGTGTGAGGGACAAGCACCAGGCAGTCCTCGCAGACCACAAGAAGAAAGACAAATTTCTGAAGCAACTTCCTCCAGGGTACAGGAGGAGACATAATAACACCTTTCACCTGGTCCTCTAGTGATCTACCATCCTCCTTAGACGGTGCAAAAAAGGATGGTCATGCTGAACTGGAGAAAAAGGGCAGATGACCAGACATAATCAGAGATGACTAAATTGAGCCTTTAAAATAGAAATAAATGTTTGGTTTTCATGGGGAGATGAAAGAAAAGTTTTGTGATTGGGCTGATGGAGAGCTACATGCTCCTCTCTTGCCAAAGGAGCCTCACAAGTAGGGGGTGATCTGGAGCTGTTATAATCAAGTAAACCTTTCAATTGAAGAACTTCAAGATTTCCTTAGTGATCTAGGAACATAAGAGTTTTCATACTAGCATAAGTCAATGCCAGCTTCACTGATGGTGTCAGTGGAGTTAGGCTTGTGCAAAATTAGCATGAAGATGAGGCCTTCTGCCTGTCATAAATGTCTTCAAGTTTCGTGGGAGTACAGACCAAATTCAGTCATTCAGTGTTAGGAATTTGTTTCCTATAAGCTGGAAACAAATTTGAACCAGTGTGAACTCCAGTGTGGTAGGATGAAGGGCTGTTGCAGGTATAGCTTAACTGGTGATATTTTTATGTTAGATTGCAGAGGAAAAGAGGGTAATTTGATGATGCTGCCAGTGGATTGAAAAAAGTAGGAATAATATTTACAAATTCAGGAGCAGCTAGAACAGTTTCTATGTCAACAGATGAAATACTATTTATGACTTGAGTCTACAGCTTCATTGCCCATTGTCAACAAGCACTCTGCAGGAAAAACAATAGGATTGATAAACGTTATGGGGCTAGTGATAAAATTGTTAACTACTGTCAAGCTGCTGTTGTGCAACATCACATAGACTGAATAGTAAGCTTTGGCTGTTTAGTGCTTCTCTGGCTTCCTTCCTGACACATCTGACTGATTATGATTGCTGTGAATCAAGAAAGAGGCTCACAGCAATGGCAGAGAGCAAAATTTCTGGAGGTAGCCAACAGTGTGATTTCAGGCAACTCAAGCTGATGTTGCTTTGTAGTGCGCAGGAAAGAGCAGTTTCCATGTTCTAGCTACACATCCCTTCATCTGCTTGTGGCATGTGCAAGTGATATCAGAAAATTAAAATTGTAATAGGCAAGAGGAAGATTTACTTTCTTGCATATCAAATGAGATCATGTTATTAATTCCATGGCTGGGCAGTGGTATCAGTTGGAGGAAAAGAGGACTGACTCTTTTCAGTTCTCACCTGATCTTAGGTTGTTTATGCCAGTTGCAAAAAGGCTCCCTATAGTGAGAAGAATTACATGGAAGATTTCCTTCTTAAAGTTGTCCCTGCAACTGTATTACTATTTTTCTGGGGCATCAAAAATGCTGATTTCAAGTATCTCCTGTTTGCTTTCTCATTTTCATAAAAAATAGAAAAATTACAGCGGAAGAGGGAAATTTAATTAAACAAAAATCTTTAACAGCAATATTTAACAGAAGAGTTTCTTTAAAAGTTTGCCTGGATTTGGCAGGGAGAAGAGGCTTTGGGATGGAGCACACATTCTGTTACTTATATAAGTAAGATGTGCCCAGAAAACATCAATATGCTTGGATAACATGGTACTGCAGTGCTAGAGATCAGCTGGCTTCATGGTGTTTTGAAGGATCAATAAATGAAGTATGCAGCATTGTCTAACTTCACTGAACAGTTAATCAGTGCTGGAAGAAAAAGGAAAGGGGGAAGGGAAGGGATGGAAAGAGAAAGGAAAAGAATATTAAAGACAAAGTGAATTTATTGAAAGATGTTGATCTGAGGTTAGTGTGAATGAGAAAGATAGCTTTGTAGACTTCCCAATTATAATATAAAAACCTGAAGGACAGCTGAAAATAACTGAAGCTGAGCATGGTGAAGGCTCAAAGACTTTCACTGCAGGTGTACATGACCATAATTTCAAGAAAAAAGAAGATGCGGGATCAACAATATTGAAAGTACAAGGTATGAGCAATTGAACCCACTGCTGAAGTTTCTTCTGAACTCTTTTGGCAGTATTCTTAGGGTTTGCCATGGCTCTGTTAACACTTTATATTAAGGCAAATAATTAGCGACACCATGAAAGTGAGAGAGAGAGAGTACAAATGGGAGAAGAATCAAGCATTCAGGTCACTTCCATGTATACATCTCTGCCTGTCCTCACTCAGGGTGAAATATAGAGAAGAAAGCGTGTGGCACTAGCACAGTAAAGCAACGGAAATGAAAGGGCTCAAGAGCTCGAGATGGGATTTTAGATTGACTGAGCACAAACTTACCTCTGTTCCCATGGAAGCTGCTGGAGCCAACTTTAAAAGAAGAAAAGTGGAATGAGACCATTGGTGGATGTGTTCTAATATTTCCTACTAAATCAGGATTCTAATGTAATCATTATTAAATGATTAGACGAATCATTGAAGCATGAAATTTTCATGCTTACCTTTCTCTCTTCATGATTTATTTCTTCCCCCTTACCTTATTGTCCTTTCATTTCTTTCATTCTTTCCTGTATCTTTTGCTTTCTACTCTTACCTACCTGTCCAGAATATAGCCTTTTCAGTTTTTTTATATTCCCACTTACATTTTTTTCTTTTATTTCTGAACATACGCCCCCATTTGTTCCTGCTTTAATTCAGCTTGTTGCCTCCATTCCCCTGACTGATTTTGTTTGGGCCTTACGGTTTTTTTATGCTTCTGTATTTTCCCATTGCCACTATCATTTCAATGCCATTTTTAAAGGCCAGACACTTCATTAAAATGAAGTTTCTTATACTGAACAGTCAGCCAGTCTGCTGACAGTAGTTTTGTACTGGGTAGAAACTGAAGGCATCAAGAAATTCAAATGCTGAAAAGCATGGTCTGGCAGCATTCAAGGGTAGTGAGTAGGCTTATGAAAACAAAAGTACTATATGTTAAAAATATGTTATCCTTTCATAGCTACTTGTCAGGCAAAGTAAGTACTGCAACACTTGCCTGATTTTTCTGTATCTGTCTCTGTGGCTATGTCTGTGCATACATTTTCGTGTCACAAAGCAAAACATTCAACAAAAAACATCTCATGATATGCACTTTCAACAAATTAAGAGCAAAACAGTTGTTGGCTCTAGTCTGCTAATGTTTTTGTTTTGTTGCAGAAATGTGTGCAAGGTTAAGTTCTGAGCAATGGAATCAGCAGACAACAGTGTGAGCTACTAATATTTTATAAACAGAAATATTAACTCATAAGAGCAACTTACAAAGTCAAGCCTTTGCAAGGAGCAAGATAGAGGCATGCATAGTTGCCTTCCTGTAGCACACACAATAACATACATAGAAACACCCACTGAGTCAGCTTTGCTGGCAGTGGGATTTAGTTGGAAAAATTTGAAGTCAAGTGCCGTTAATTAATTCACTCTCTGCAGGCCAGTCACATTCTGTACTTGCAAAAATTCCCTAAAACACGTCATCAAACAAATCAGTTCTTCTGTCTTTGCTGTCTTTGTTTTCATTAATTATGATAATTGTATGCCTTCTTCCGATCTCAGTTGTGTATCTGAAATAAAATACAAGCTGAAGTACAGTTGAAAACCATATTGAAGCAGGAGTTTCCCCAAATCCCTGTAAAAAGCAAAAAGTGTTTCAAAGTTTGTTGGACATGATGTTTGGGGACATAGGTTTTATTTAATATTGTACAACATAAAAATTTACAAACATTTAAAAAATGTGGGGCACCAGAGTTTAATCTTGAGTGTACCTAGTCTGGACTTTTCCTTGAGAGGAAGGCTGGCTCATCTCCTATCCTTCTGGTACCTGAGTATTTTAAGGTTAAGAATTTGGGGATAGCTTAAAGATTTATTATCCACGTGAGTTGTAGCATGTCAAATGTGCTATCTTGGGAGTGTTCCTGGGCTTTCTTCTGTCCAAGTCGTTTCAAGGGAAGCTTTGTCTTAAAGTTAAGGTCAGAGCCCCCTCTCTAGCCTACCAGCAGGAAAAAAAAGTCAGTGACCAACATTTCATTCCTTTGCTCTAAAAATAATTGATGATAACCAGGGCTTAGTCCTAAACTTAGATAATGTCCTTCAAATACATTGCAGGTAGCTCAGATAAATTTAAGGAGTTCATTCCTGTCTTGTCTAGTCAAACTGTTGCATGTTTGTAACTTCTATTACTTGCCTGCTTCAGCTTCCAGGGCTAAACTCAGCATGATCAACACCATGTCAAAAATTCGAGGGCAGGAAAAGGGACCAGGTTACCCTCAGGCTGAAGCCTTGCTGGCAGATGCGATGCTGAAATTTGGCCGAGAACTTGGAGAAGAATGCAACTTTGGTAACCTCATTACTTCCCTTTCCATTACAATGCAATAAAAATGGCAGTAAAATTTAATATAACTTTTATTATTAAAGTGTTGCGCTCTTATAAAGGAAGAACTTCTGCATGAAGTATCAGCATTCTGCTTCATCAGACTTCCCCTTTAAAGTTGGTCTAGGCCTGTCGAGTATCATTTGCAGATTTGCAGTCGAATTCTTTCCATTTGGACCCATATCCACATAGACTTTAGGCTGCCTGTCATAGATTATGTTACTGGGCATGTGTTGGGATGAAACATGTTCGTGTTCAGAAATCATATTATAGTCTATGTGTGTGTACAATAAAACCCTTTTGTCCTCAGAATCCTTATAATAAATGTTAACTGTCTTCATTACAGGCAAGGAACAAAGGCTAATGTTTTTTTAATAGACTTTGACCTTTTTTTCTGACCAAATTCCACATTTTCAGGCACTAGTGAGTACTCCTGTCTTATGTGTCAACCATTCCTCCCTCCAAGCCCCAAATGGGTTTACAGCTACCTCCGTCAGAAATGTTAAACTGAGACTTAACATCATGTTCTTCAACAGTAGAGGTCTACTTAAAAGAGATGACATTCACGACAGGATCCTTTGTCTTTCTGTCCTATTTATGTAGGCCTCTCAGTGGCCATTTTTGTATGGCAACACACAGGGTCGTCAAATAGGACTGAAAATTCTACTTCATATTTGAATCTTTATAAAATGTTGTTTCTGGCACAAAGATATCGGTAATGGAAAAGGTACTTTCTTGTTTGTTTTATATAATTTACTGGTTAGTTTGGCAGATGTGAGTCAATTTGTGCTGCAGACTACTGAATTGGTTTTATAATTGGTTGCCTCTCATTTGCTAAATTTCAAACACATTTTTAAAAGGAAAATGAAGAACTAAGAGAATTTTGTTTTTGCAAATTGCTGTACATTCCTTAATGATTGCAGTAGCACGCAGAAAAATACATATGGCAATTATTTTCACATTGTTAACTAATAGCAGCTGTTGTAAGTGTTTGTCACTCTTCATCCGGGTCTGGCAGGCTCTCTGGTTTTGCAGTGCATTGCTGGCATCCGCTGCTTGGGAGACTGCTCCTGATTTCTCACATTTTTAGGTTTTCAGACCCTGTATACTCTTTGAAAATGCATTTTTTTCCATGAACATACATCTCAAACCAGGAGGGTATTTTTGAGCTTCGTGCTTTTGTTTTTATGCAGAGGAGGTAAACCAGAGTGGTGGCTTTTGTGGCCCTCAAGTTAATATTGGAGATCTCGGAAGGCATCTAATTATTCCTGACTTTTATGAATTTGAGTAGGTATATGAAGATGATCATTTCATCAAAAAATTTTTTAATCTAAAAAAAGTTCTGTGAAATCATTAAGAATTTTTACATTTGATACTATCACCAGTTTCACTGATACAAACAGGGATACCTATACTTGCATCAGAGCTGTTTTTGTACATGGTCTGGTGTCTGGTGACAGCAACACTGCAGCAAATACGGGTAATTCTTTTTTAGCATGTTTGTTTCACCAGAGTGGCGAATGAACAGGTAATGAGGGGTGTGGAGGAGGCTGCCTTGATGCAGCATGGATCCTCAAGTTCAGCTGTGTTACAAGGCATAAACTCTGGGGGCTGCTGAAGTGTGAAATCCATGTTGCCCTTTCACACAGTGCGTCGTGCTCTGTTTCTTTCCTGAACTTGAGACTTGAAATGTTAACTGAAATTTCCATGACTCAATTCCATTCTACAGTGATTTGGAATGAAGTTATTTTCAGATAAACTGGACGTCTTTTCTTTCAGGGCCAGCACTTGCAGATGTGGGAGAAGCTATGAAGGAGCTTTCTGAAGTCAAGGACTCTTTAGACATGGAAGTGAAACAAAACTTCATTGACCCACTTCAGAATCTCCATGACAAAGATCTGAGGGAAATACAGGTATTGCCCTCAACGTAGCTTTTTAGTAATGCCAAATGAGCAAGTTGCGTATATGTTCAGAATTTATGTTAGTTGTGTAGTTTAAAATGAGCTTTCAGATTTGCAGATGATCTAATTTTAGTCTTTTTTGGTTTGAGTTTTACTTTTCAGTTCTGTCTCTTGTGTTGATGGTTTAAAAAGGGAAAGATCAAAATCCTAATTTTTTTTAAGCATCACCAAGCTTATGCAGGCATGAACCCAGTACTCTAATCCTACCATTTGGAAGCTCATTTCACTAAACAGATGAACAGATGTTTACATTCAGTTTTCAGGTGTATGACACATGAGGGCATTTTGGTAGTTGCCTGTAGACTGGCACTACTCTCTTATCTGCATGAAGACTGTTTCAAAAACATTCCCAGGAACTTTGAACACGAACACTCTTTGCTTGCACGAATTACATAATTAGTAATCCAAGAACCAGCCAGCATTTACCGAGAAAAATCTGTTTGCACACATACTTCTGTGGACACAATGTAGTTTTATAATTGTGGAAGTTAAATTGCCTCCCAATTCAGCAAATCCTTATCTGTATAAGCAGCTATTTTTCTGAGCTCAGTAAGGCTTTCATATTGTTAAATATATGTGGAAAAAAGATGTCTTAGGCAGTTTGATATAATTTAAAAAGTTGGCAAGGTTATAAATATCATAATAGGTGACGAATTGATTCTTCTGAGGGAAAGTAAACATCTAAACTAACCATGATCATGCTGACAGCATTAACTTTTGGCCATCTTGATATGGCAACTGCTAAACACATTGACATGAATGTTATGTCAGTTAACAAACTAGTAAACCTTTAATAAAAGATAACATAAAAGATCCTTCAGCGGTCTGATGGAAATGATAATATTTTCTTTGTTGCTTTGTTTATGAGAACTGTTAAACAGGCAAAAATTTACCAACTTGTCCTTTTAATAGAGTTTTCTTTTAAGCATCTAGGGAAAACCCATAGCGTTCAGGTAATTCTGCACCAGAATTAAAAAGCTGGAAACTTGGTGATCTTTTGTACAGATGGCAATTGCAATTATCCATTCTGTGCGGCCTTTTTTGAGTATTGAAAGTCTGTCATTTACACAGCAGCACACCATCATTTCTTAAGTGATATGTAAAACCACTTCATTGTTCTGTATTACTCCCCTCTGGGGAAGGGTTGTTACACAGCAAACAACACAGGCTTGCAAATGTACATGGACTAACTGGTTACAATGTGGTATAAGGAGGGCTGGGGAACATCCTTTTTTCTGTGCTTGTGTTTGTGTTTTTGTTTTCTAGCACCACCTAAAGAAAATGGAGGGTCGACGCCTGGATTTTGATTACAAAAAGAAAAGACAGGGCAAGCTGCCTGATGAAGAACTTCGCCAAGCGCTGGAGAAATTTGATGAATCAAAAGAAATTGCTGAATCAAGCATGTTCAACCTTCTGGAGATGGATGTGAGATATCCCTTGCTGATCTTTGAGCTGAATCTTAAAAAGAGAAGGATACAAGTTCAGCAGTGAAGGCAGTCTGAAGCAGTGTAGAACTTGAAATCTGTATTAAATCCATGATGCTACAGATTCCTGTCGCTGTACAATGGGGAAGCACTTGCTTTCTCATTGGACTCAGTGAGAGGCTCAGAAACCACAGTAATGTACCACCTACACATTAGTGTAGGACTAATTTTATAAGTATTTTATAGGTAACTGAGCTAAAGAACATAAATCCTCGGTAGCATCATTGTGCTTCCTAACTGCATAGTATTACTTAGAAAACAAAAATATATTATTTCTTAAAATTAGTTACATGTAAGTCATGACTTTTACTTAGCTGTGGTTTTAGGGTTTGAGCCAAGGCTTTTGCTCAAGTGTGTGGGCTGCTGAGATGATTGGTGAAGATCAGAGATGATGAACTCACAGCCCCATGGTCTGTGCTGTAAGCAGATGCAATAGTGACTAAAAAGGCCAATTACTGTCACTGCTTAAATCTGACTCTGCAGCATATTTTGTGCTTACGGACTGGCTTAGGACTGAGCATCTTAGTTTTTTTAATCTATTTATAATTAATGTTGAAACTGTAAAATCAAGTGAGAAGAAAAATTTCTCTTTTGGAGGAAAAAAACATTTCAGCTGAAGTCTGTCTTACAGAATATGTAGTCAAAGGAAACTCGGTTTAAATATTTCTGTTGAAGTAAATGATTGGATATATTCAAAGTTTAAATACACATCTAATTCTAATTAATTCTTCAGTTTGTTACCAGATTGCTGTAAGAGGGGCCATAACAAACCTGAAAATATTTGCATTTAAAAACTAAATACAGCTGTGCTGAAATGAAAGAAGTGTAACAAATTTGTAGTTTTAATCCTTGCAGTAACATCCAGCCCTGTGTGGCCAGATAATACTGACTGGCACTACACTACTCTGTGTCTACCATGGAAACTGCTGGCAATTGCATTGCCAACACAAGAGTTTTGGATGTTTTTTCCCTCATGAAGTGGAATGCTATCTGCCTTCACTACAGATATTCTAAACCCCAAACGTCATAGTATCATCCCATTGTTGTCTGCTTCACAGGCCAGAATACAACAGAAGCATGACCTTAGTCCATATGGTTTTGTGCCCCTCAAAGGCAGGGTGGGGAACATATATAATGCTTTCATGGCAGTCTCATTACGGTCCTTTTATTTTCGTAGCGTATGCTGACCAAGGTAGGTCTGTAGGTTGCTGTTTGAGTAAATCAGCCATGGAGATGATCAGCAGAGAAGGGCTTCATTTACTATTCCAGTTCAAGTCACAACCAGTCATGGTAGTGAGTAAAGACTGGTACGTAACTGTTTGCATACTACAAAGATGAATCAGGTGTTTAGAGAGATAAGTAAAAATGCCTTTGCAGTGTCAGTGTGACAGTGGTCTTTACTCGCTATTGCTGAGCTGTTAGCACTCGTCTAAGATCTGATGCTTTAATGTCAATCCTCAGATTGAACAAGTGAGCCAGCTTTCTGCTCTTGTACAAGCCCAGCTGGAGTACCACAAGCAGGCCACGCAGATCCTACAGCGAGTGACTTCTAAGCTGGAAGATAGGTAAGCACTTTTTGTAAGTTTGTTGAATTGTTTTTTTTGTTTTACAGAGGCAGAGAACCTATGAATAGAATGCAACACTGTTACCTTTTGCAATCTGGTAATTGTATGTTTATGAAAACAAGGGCCATTTCATTAGGTAATTGCAGGCTAAAGTTTATATGTTTTGGAGATGCATATACTTCTGAGTATGATTGAGTGAGGACCAAGCTCAGGAAGGCAGCTCAGTGAAGCTGTTAAATGTGATTTAACTGAAATCAAGTGTTTATAAAATACTGGTAGTCAGTGAGACTTACAATTTGGATTCCTTACCATTCCTGCATGTATTCACAAAGCACTCTCTGAGAGATGATGTTAATGATTGCTATTGAAAAAGAACATCTTGTTATGTTCTCATCTATGTGAAGATCTTCCTGAGCCAGGTAGTGAGACCCCCATCATTTGCAACTTATTAAATATTCTTTTTTTTCCAGCTTTATTATCAGATCAAACTTGATACAAGGCTTAACTGATTTTACCTCTTCCATCTCTTTTTCTGTAACTGCAAATGCTATCTCAGAATTGATACAAAATCTTTTAAATAGAATTTTAGAATTTTGGGGTTAGAATTTTTGTTTTTATTAAAACAAAACAGATTGTACTCCCTTGAAATGAGGAAAATAATGTTTGTAAAAGCTTATCAGCTTCCCACACATATGTCCTTCTTCAAGGAAACTTAACATACAGGAAGATTTCTTTAGTTCGCATGGTTCTAGAGGACTCTTCCTAAAAGTTAGACATAGTTACCAAGAGCAGACAATGTTCACATACTGTGTGAAGGCAGCTTGTTAATCATATATGATTCATTGCTGTTTTCTGATGTCATTAGTGTAGATCTAATGTTTTTGGGTACTACTGTGTCTGTCAGTGTTTATTTTCTCAGAGCACACAGTCTGTAAGCCTCATCCAGTTCAAAGTCCTAAAATTTCTTTGCAATTAGGAGCAGCGCTTGTTTTGTTAGGTAGGCTGCCCAACAGGCTGTTTCTGGATAGTTTGCAGTACTGTCTAAACAGCTAACAGAATGATTTTCAGCACTTCCAAACGAATACTGCAATTCCGTTACTTTACATAAGCATTAAAAAATCCCCAGGAGCAGGTTGTTATATATTGTTACATATAATGTATACATTACAAGACAAAGTGAGGATACCTTTCTCCGCAACAGATTTATCTTTCTGTATCAATTCAGATAATCCTTTGTCCTTTTGAAACTTCTGCTAAATGATCAGTATCTTTATTTTAAGTTTCAGCTGTTTTCAACAGCCTCAGTCAACCAACCTCAATCAAACTTCTGTTACAGATCAGCTGAAGTAAAACTGCATAAACGTAGTGTGCATCCCTAATTGTAAAGAGTCTGCTGGCTAAATCATCCTTTGTCCACAGCACTGGGCACAAATTAGAGCACAGTGATATATGCTCATGCCAACATATATCTTGTCTTTCCCTGCTGGTGGTATGCAGGCAGCAAAGAATGCATGGCCCTGGGTTTTAAGGGTTGTTTTATTGACCTTATGGACTAGAAAATAAATAATGCTTTACTTTTAAGCTGAGAAAATTTGTTACTGTTCACTCTCAGTGATGTCTACAACACATACTGCCCATTTTCTAGATCCTTTTTTAATAAAATGATGTGAATGAAACTTGTTCATGCTTTTCTTTGGCATGGACAATGTCTTCTAACTGCTAAGACTTTCATGTTTAAAACATTGTCCAAAGAATTTTTAAAGATATGAGTTAGACTGCAAGACCATGAAAAATTTTAAAATGCACTCAAGTCTTCTATTCTTTCTGAGCTCTTTAGCTTAGGCTTCAAAACTTTCTTCAGGAACTGTCAGTGCAATAATTTTCATTTTTCTTCTACACATTAGTGGAAGGAGTAAGCTTCCTTAAAAAATGCCACAATTACAGGAACTGGGACTTCAGAAACTTGACAAACATTGGGAGATTTGCAATAAAAGTAATAATGGAAGGTCAGAAAAGGCTTTTCCTTTCAGACTCTTTTTCATCAAGCAAAAGGAGGCTGCAGTTTCCAAGTGAACAAGTGACAGAGCAACTGGGAAGCAGGAGTGGTTTCCTTGGAGATGTTTCTTTTCTTAAGAAACATGGCTCCTGCTGAGCTTTTGGGTAATTTTTAGCAAGTCACTAGAACTGTCACTTTCTAGTTCATAATCTGTATAAAATGGTGTTTGTTTCACAGAAGTATTAAGTGTAATGGAACTTGTTTAACTGTTTCTTTCTTCCAACATTATGGTTTTGAAAAGGTAACTTCTGTTAATGAGTGAAACACAGCAAAGCCTTTTTATTTGTTTATTTTGACATCATTAATTTATGCTTTCAATATGTTTTATGTTTTCGTTTATGAAGAAGAAAAGCAGTCTCTGGGGACAGACTAATATTAATAACATTTTGGGCGAAGAGGAAACCCTTGTTATGAGGACAAAACCCAGTTAAGTTAGAAGCAGTTCTTTTAAACAGATAAATGAAAACATGCTATCAACACGCCTGGGCCAGATCTAGATAAACTTAGGGCAACCAACTTGTCCTTTAAATTCAGAAGTCTTGACTCAAGTATTCTTTCATATGCAATATTAGAAATATATATGGCAGTTTTCTGCATAAGCTCCTCTGATTCTGTTGTCATCCCTTCCCTGGATGTTACCCTGGAATTTGAAAATGTACCCTTTTCTAGTAATTCTAGATTTCTCAATTAGAAGAATAAGTTGACATCAATGATACATAATGTTTTAATTTTGAGAATCAGGAAAAGTGGAGTTGTGTGCATTTGTGAAACAAGTATTCCAAATTACAGATTACTGAAGTCTGCAACTGAAGTCAGTACATTCCCACACAGTCTCCTCACATAATGACAAGAGTTGGCATCAACCAAGTGACTAGTGAAGGCTTGCCAGGGACAGAAGCAAAAATCATGCTAAAAATGGGAGATGTTTGTACAGCTCTTCTGTAAGCATTGCTCATCACTTAACAAGCTTTTCCCCATTAGAAGCGCTTTGTTATTGTTAGACAAAAAGAAGCCAGACAAAATGCTATGTTCCTGGAGGGAACTTCATGGCATAGTCACATCAGGTGGTTTTTGGTAATTTAAACTAAAGTAAACAAAAAAACACTCCAAATGCCAGAATGTGTTCAATCTGGATCATTGGTGGATGGCAACTTCAGCCATGGAAATAATGTTGTTTGGTGCATCTCATCTGTTAACAAGAATCTAACTCTTGACATTTAACTTCATGTTTTGGCAGAATAAAAGAGGCATCTTCACAGCCCAGGAGAGAATACCAGCCCAAACCTCGTATGAGCCTGGATTTCACAACTGGTGACAATACTCAGCACAATGGAGGAATATCTCATGCCACCACACCCAAACCATCAGGTAATGGCAGTAGCAATGTGAGAAGAAAAGCCAGCTCTGTCTGAAGTTTTGCTACAGTGCAGAAGTTCCAAGTTCCATGCTTTCTTCTAGAGATTAGTTCTTCCATATTGAGGGAAAATGAGAAGGAGGATAGTATGGGTATTTCTTTGTAAAGTGTTCACATCCCCAGGCAGGAGAACAGAGATGGATCAACCATTGCTTTAAGTGTGTCTTTGGGTCAAAAATTTTCTTAGTCCTATGCGATGGTATGACCTTGACTGGATGTCCAGGTGCTCACCAAGCCACTCTATCAGTCCCCTCCTCAGCAGAACAGGGGGAGAGAAAATAAAACAATAAAACTCGTGCGTCAAGATAAAGGCAGTTTAATAAAGCAATAGCAAAGGTCGCATGCAGAAGCAAAGGAAAGCAGAAGGTGTTATTCAGTACTTCCCATCAGCAGGCATTGTCCAGCTAATTCCTAGGAAGCAGAGCATCAGTACACAGAGTGGTTGCTGTGGAAGATGTATGTCTTAAATATGCCCCCCGCCACCACCCCCTTCCTCCTCCTTTCTCTGAGCTTTTACTGCTGAGCATACATCATATGGTATGGAACATCCCTTTGGTCAGTTTGGGTTAGCTGTCCTGGCTATGCCCGCTCCCAAGATGTCGCTCACCCCCACCCAGCCTACTGGTAAGGGGGGAGGCTGGAGGGGCAGCCTCGGCTGTGTGGGAGCGCTGCTCAGCAGTAGCCAAAACACTGGTGTGTTATGGCCACCCTTCCAGCTACCAGTACAAGGCACGGCTCTGTGAGGGCTGCTGTGGGGAGAATCTCCACCTCAGCCAGACCCAATACATCCTAGAAGCTCAAAGAGATGCTGCCGTGCTAAATTCACCTTAAAATACAGATCTTTATGAAACAGGCATTTAGAAAACTGAAAGAACAAATGGAAGTTTTCCATGAAAATGCAGAACCCTGAACCCTTTCGCCCCTCACCCACCCACCCACCCAACCTCCATAACTTTATGCTACTTTTTAAAACTAGTTATTGCAACACAAAAAGCCTGAAAGTAAAAATCACTAAAAGGAAAAACAAAGCCATTTGGATTATTTTCTTTGTCCAGTTGGGAGCAACATAAGCAAGAATAAGCATTTGTATGATTGTGCATAATAGTTATCTTAAAGAAGTATTTATTTCACACTAGCACATGCCAAGAAAGCTTTATTATTCGTTTCTCCCAGTAATGATCTGTTTTCCCATGTTGCGGTGAGGACTGTCTTCTGCCTAGACCCTGACCTCAGTTATTCCAGTTTACCTCAGTGACAACTGCTAGCACACTCCACCTTGCAAGACTGGATATTTTTTCACTAGATCTTTAATCAGTATTTCCTTCCTTCCCATCACATGTTTTATGTTCTCCCAGGTACAGGCAGCAATAGCATCTCCATTTGGCACCTGCAACAGGAAACTATCTTGCATGATCTTGCAAACTCCTAGTAAGCTCCTTACTGTGCTAGTGAGGAGGGGGATACAATGGAGAGGCCTTGTGTGTGAGTGTGGTTTGAGTCTTGTATGCTAAAGATCTCCTCGTGCAGCTCTCATGCCACTCACATGCGTAATTTTCTACCTCACTTCTTTTTTGCAGTGTTTTTTAGCACTTGTCTGTGCTAAGATAGTGCAGACCGATGTTTCTGTGTCTCTTCAGCATTTTTGTATGAGAGAGTGATATTTTTGCAATATTTTTGTCCTAAAATAGCTCAAGCATAGGCCTTCTAGACATAGTGAGTGTTTGAAATGAATATACAGAAAGTTCGAATCTGAAACTTATCCATCCTGAAGCCAATACACATGGAGAAGCTGAAATATGTATTCTTAAAAGTGCCATTATGGTGCAGTGGCATGTGTTGGTTCATTCTGACCACTGGAAGTGCATGAACTTTTACTATGGAAAGTCAGGTAGGGATATAAGATTCTTTACAATTTAGTGCTGCAAAATCCGAAATATTTTGACCAGTAACAATTTTGCTTTCGGTAGGCTTGAAGCTAAAGAGACTTCAGGGAGGGGGAATATGGGAAATAGGAAGAATATTTATTAATTTCATATAATGTTTGAAAATCTAATCTAACTAATAACATAATAATTTCCATTAGCCATACTAAAGGTTTTATGGTCAGATGTTCGTGAACTAACATATTAGAAAGCTTTCAATTTCAAACTAGTTCTGAATCTGTCCTGGTGGCCCTTCAGTCGGGTGTTTTGTGGGAATGGGGAGGAAAAGTGTTTGGAAACCTCAGATTAAAATTCAGAGGATTAGGAGCATCTAGAGTGGTTTACAGTATAGCTGTACCAATGAAGTCTCCAAATAAAGGACAAAGACGCAGTTGTATCTTCACTGTTGTTCTAATTACATCATTTACTTGAAGTAAATAGACAAAGCATCTCTCTGCCAGTAAAGCTGGAAATACATTAGAACTTCTGCTTTACGTTTTGTGTTTTACAAACAGATAAAAACTAGATTCCAAACTGGTCATAGTCATGCTTTTAGGTGTGGGTTTGACTGTAGCTTGGTTCTTTTAGGATTCTCAGACATTTACTAGCAGTCACATAGGAAAACTGAAGGCTGCCAAAGCTGATAGCTGTCTTGTAATGAAGTTTAGCAGTCCAGATTTAGATGTTACCAAAGAACTGTCATCAGCATCTGAGTGATATGAGAAGCAGCAAAATCTGTGGTAGGTACAATGGTAAAAAGGATATGCTGTAACTGTTGGGATTTTTAAGCAGATTGGTTTTTGTGTTTCTTCTCCACAGGTGCTCACATGGATCAGCCATGCTGCCGAGCTCTGTATGACTTTGAACCAGAAAATGAAGGCGAGCTGGGATTTAAAGAGGGTGATATCATTACCCTCACTAACCAGATTGATGAAAACTGGTATGAGGGGATGCTTCATGGCCAGTCAGGTTTCTTCCCCATCAATTACGTTGATATTCTAGTTCCATTACCCAATTAGGATGGCTGTTCCACCACCTCTGACCCAGATAGTTGTGTCAGTACCACTGCTTTCAAAATGCTGCTTCTTACACCTTGTAAGTGCAAACTGCAGGGTTTAGAGTCATCAGTTTCCACGGAGCATCTTTGGTTTATGTGTTGTCATGCTGCATGGTGGTGATACATACTATCTTCTGAGCCAGCATAGTGTGGGTTAGTTTATTGGCCATGCTGGCCTGGTGGTAACCAGAGCCGTTACTGAGGTGAAGCTGGGAAGATGATGGCAAGCAAAGCAGGTAACTCATAGTAAAGTAGCAGGAAGTGAAGGTGGTATTGGGAAGATAATACCTATCACCACTGTATTGCTTTTCAGTCTTAGTTCTCTATAAAAGAGGAAAACGTTCTTGCCATTTCATCTTTTCCTTCCTAATGATGCAGTTCACACAAGTCTAACATTGACTAACCAGAACTGTACCTTCCAACCAAACTGGCTTGCTCTTCTCACAGAGGCAATGTAAATGTAGACCCTCTGGTTTCTCATAAAGCAAACCACTGTACTGTGTGTCCTGCTGCTCTCTGCTCATTTTTACGTTCTTAATTATTGTTAAAAGGCCTATTTCCATCTAGAGGTAAACTGTAAACCATAAAATGGGGATTCCTATAGTAAAAACCTTGGACCATAAAGCACCTGAATTTGCCCTTCAGGAACTTTAAGCATGCTCACCAAAAATGCCAGTAAGAGGGCAAGATGGGGAATAAAACTGGCATTTGTTAACTGTTTCTTGTCAAGTCTTGGCACAAAATCATGCTGCTTAAGCACCAGATATCCTTTGTAAACTCATCCACTGAGGAATACAATAACCAACCAAACATGACCCTCACTTCATTTGTTTCTGTCTACCATGTGTTCTTTGAACATCATTTGTGCATATTCTCTCCTCAATGAGGACTAAATAAAACTTACCTTTTTGTGTTGCACAATTAAAGACATGTGGCTGTATATGCAAAAATATTTTCCATATGTTTAGTTGGTTCACTTGTGTTCCTCTGTCCTGCACTTTGTGCATACAGTGCTGTGCCTAGCTTCTTGGCATTCTTTTGGTAACAGTTGCAGAAGTTCTGTTAGTTTAGTTATCCAGAGTTCTATTTATCTAAATTGTACAGACTCTCAGAGATTTAATGTGCTGCTTTGAATGTGCCACTTCAGTACTGGATGATGTGAAATGAAGACAATTCCCTACTGCTTAATGTATAAACTATATCATGGAAAGTATTGATATTTCAAATAAATGCTGAGATAATAACTAGAATAATGTTGTGGATTATTTTTTGCTTTCAAATCTGTCATGCTAAGCAGCTAACAAGAATTTTATTTCAGAAGGCAAATTCCTCATTTCCTGCAAATGTGAAAAATACTTTTTTTGTCATTATCATGTTGCTTCAGTCAATTAAAACTCATATGTATAATACCCCTTATAAACAGGAGAAACTGAACACTAAGCACATTAAATCAGTGGCATGATGACCAGCAATCTTGTGGATAGGAGGTTGTTTCTCATTAAATAATGCTGGTGTTCACAACCCCCCCTAGTAAAGCTTAAAGACATGCTAACTTATAGTTTAATTTTTATTTCATATGACACAGCATTTTATTTCATTTTATATTCTTTGTTGTACACGTACTGTGGTGGATTAGCCTTGGCAAAGGGCCAGACACCCACACAGCTGCTCACTCGCTGTTTGTCCTTAGAGAGAGGATAAGAAAGTTGTGATAAAGACAGGGAGATTGCTAACCGGTCACTGTCACAAGCGAAACAGACTTGACTTGGAGAAAGCTAATTTATTAGCAATTAAAAGTAGATCGTGTATAGTGAGAAAAAAAGGACAACTAAAATAGCACCTTTCCTGCCCCATTCCCCAAGGTCAAAGTCGCTCCTTTGCTCCTGACTCCCTCCAACCAGCAGTGCAGGGAGATGTGGAATGGGAGGTTTATAGTCAGTCCATAACAGCTTCTCGCTGCTGCTCCTTCCTCCTCAGGGTTTTCCTCTGCTCCAGTGGTGGGTCCCTGCGCATGGTGTGATGTGAATATCTGTGTCATGGACTGCCTCTTCCTCATCTTCCTTTGACCTTGGTGTTCCCTCTGCTGTTTCTCACTCTTCTATTTCCCCCCTCCTCTCTCTGCCTAGCGTGTTTTGCCCATTCTTAGGTTTTCTCTGAGGCACCACCATCTTGCCTGAGGGGCTCAGCTGTGTCCTGTGGTGAGTCCCTTTGAGCCCCCCACTGCCAGCGCCTTGTCACATAACCCCACAGGCCTGTGTGTAAGAGATGTCCCCAGGCACATTGACAGAGACTCTGGCAGAGTAGAACAAGGCAAGTCTGACAGAGGTGGAGCCTCATCCAAGGCTCAGTTCAAGGTCAGGTTGGACAGGGCTCTGAATGACCTGATACGGTTGAAGATGTCCCTGCTTATTGCAGGGGTGTTGGACTAGATGATCTTCAAAGGTCCCTTCCAACCCAAATAGAAATACACCCACACACACAAATATATGTACAACAACTGTTACTTTTTTTACAGTTCTGACCTAAATCCTAGGACTGGCCTCTTGAGTCAGTTTCTGTTGGTGATTGGAAGTAATCTGTTCCAAACAGTTGCATTAATAGTGACTTACTACAGTTAAGAACTATGTTGCAGTTAATTATGTTAATTGTCCAGGCCTAGCAATCACAGGTAGTGCCCTAGCATTCCCCTATTTTATCAAGATTATGATTGTCTAGTGTTTTGGAGAGCGTGTAAACATAAGGCAATTATCTTAGAGATAATTTTACATGGTTTAGAGCAAAAGGATAATTGGTGTCCCACCCAGCTGAGGGGGCCTGTTTTTTAAGTTGTAGGGAGATGTTGCATCTTTCAACAAGAACTAGGCCAGAAGGAATGCAGAGAATAGTGAAAAACGCTGTTACACGCCATCACTTGATAACATTGGCCCCAGTCTTGACATGTTACATGATTCTTGGCAGTTCCGTGTGCTCTGTTCTCTGTCTCGTACAGGTAATCCCTGAAGAACGCTTTATTCCTCAGGTGGTAAGATCAAAATCTGACTTGGCCAAGGCAGAGACTGCCAGGGCTGACAAAAGTTTGCATCTAAAGCTTCAGTGTTAGGATAAAGGGTGTGATCCAGGAGCTGGAAGAAAGCAGGAGACTGCTTTCACATCTCAAGCAGTTCAAAGCTCTGTGTGCAGAGCCCTGTGACTGTTCCATTCCAGAAGTACATGAGATGTTGTTGATGGAGGCAACATCATTTTTTCACTGGCAGACTTACAGCTTCTGTCATCCTGCTTCTTAAGGTCTATGTTTTCAGAAACATTTAAAAAATGTGAAATGTGACATGTATTCCTAATTACCAAACTTGGCTGTAGAACTGCTGCTTCTCACAGAGGAAATCAGGAAGTCTTCCAGCACTAAGCTATCAGCTGCTGAATATAGCTAAAGGTTTAGGTTTGATCATTTTTGTTGGGTGTTTTGTCAGTTGAACCTTAGGGTTCCATGAAGCTTTTACCTTCTTAGACTTTCTCATTTATTGTGAAGTGAAACTTCCTGAAAAATACGGAAAAAAACCCACCCTGCAACAGTTCCCTGAGCAGTTCTCTATTTAAATAAAGAAATGATTGAACCAAACGAGGGCGGGTTTTTTCCTCTTTTAAAATATCCCTTCGCTCCAGATAGAAAGAAGATGATAGTCACACCCAGAATTTTATATTTGAATCTTGGCTTAGTGATTATACAGACAACTCTTTCCTTATGATCATAATGCTTTTCCAACATAAACTACATGGACAAGACTTGAAAACTGCTATGAGGACTTCTTTTCTGGTTTCACATTTGTAGGTCTTTCAAATCTTTATGGCTACTGCTACGCCGAGCGATAGTTCTGTTTCAGGGTGTATCCTAGGCTTGCCACATCTACAGGCTGAGGAAACTGGCTAGACTTATGAAAGCAGGAAACAGGTAGTGTACAGGTGAGTTTTCTTCCCAGCGTAGGAATAGGCTGAGTTTGAGATGGGCAAATGAAGTAAAAAATTAGGGCACAATCCCAGATAACACTGTATAAAAACAAGTGCATTCTGTAGAAGTGAACTTGATCTTAATTTTCTGTAAAGCACCAGTAGGTTGTCTTAGACTTAAACTCAGAATTTCTAGAATGCTCTGTAATTATTATTTTATTATTTTTAAAGTCTAAGTGCTCTGGTAGTTGGACACAGACCTGGAATTTCCAGAAGACTTTGCTGTCCTTCCTTGCCATTTGGACTAAAATGCTGTGGAAGATGGGGATAGCTTTGTGATATATTCTTGCTGTGCACTGTGAAGTACAGATAAATTCTAAGCTATTTACCTTCAATAGTATCTCTCCTTGGAGATAAAGCACAAGGGAGTGGGTCAAAGCAGCAGTAGCTTCTGCCATGCCTTTCTAGAGCTGCTGGCTTTGGAAAGCCCCTGCAGCTTTGGGACTCAAATAGAGAACATCTGCCTTCCAGATGCTGCTGGGGCAGGCGGTGGACAAGCTGAAGTCCCTGTGGTAAGACTCCTCCCCTGGCCTGCAGCTCATTTGGTAGGGTCATGGCAGCCAGCCTCATGCTACTCGCACTCACTTGCACAGTGCTCAGGGCTTGTGCCTTTCACTCTCCCTTCACCTTCTGTGAAACCTGGAGTTGGAAAGAAGCACTAACAAAGCAGGGAAAAGGAAAGGGGGCTCAATGACCTGTGTTTCTCTGCTCACCTACAAGCTGGGAGGCTCCAGGAGGGTCTGGACAGCTCTCTGACAAGTTCTGCTTTCCCAGTACATGCAGAAACAAACTGGTGCCACTTTGGGTCACTGCCTGAAACTGGAGGATTCAGTGATTTACCAGCCACCGTCAGCAGTGCTCATTTATGGGACTTTCCTGTGCCTCAGTAGTCACTGGCATGTCCTTTGCTCAGAGCATCCATATGGTCAATGAGGTCCTGAAGTAGGCTCCAGCTGTAATTCAGAGCACCACAAGAGTTATTTTACTAATGTTTCTAATGATCCCCATAGTCACTTTGTCTCGTCCCACACCAGAATGGCAAGAGGATTTCTGGGGAGATGGAGAGCGTGTGCAAAGAGAGAGGGTGGCTCCAAATTGGGACTCCTTCCCAAGACCTTGGGTGTCTGCACATCCCTGGACTACGAGTCTGCTTGGCACCCCATAGCTACTTCCCATTTCTTCTCCCTGCTGTGGTGAGCACCAGCACCAGGCTCCACAGGCTGTGAGAGAGACCTCTTATAGGCCCCTGTTAGCGGTACTCCAGGTGCTGTGCTCTGGCTCCACAAAGAACACATACCACATACTTTGGTTTGAAACCATGAACCCATCTCTTGTCCCACTTACAGACCTCTATTGTGACATGTTACCTTCACACTTTCTAACCTTTCTCCTCAGGGACAGGATTTGGCATTTCCCTTTGCTGAAGTTCATGAAGTTCCTGTCAGCCCATTTCTCCAGCCCATTCAGGTCCCTCTGGATGCTAGCACAACCTTCTGTATCAGCCACTCCTCCCTGTTTTTTATCATCTGCAAAGTAACAGAGAGTGTACTCTGCCTAATCTTCCAGACCATTAATCATAGAATCATAGTGTCGTAGAGTCTAGGCTAAAAGGAACCTTTGAAGAACATCTCATTCCAACCCCTGACCGTGAAATGGGCAGGGACATTTTTCACTATATCAGGTTGCTCAAAGCCCTGTCCAACCCGAGTTTGAACACTTCCAATGATGAGGCATCCACAGCTGCTCTAAGCAACCTGTTCCAGTGTCTCACCACGCTTACTGCAAAACAATTTCTTTCTTATGTCCATTCTAAATTTACCCACTTTCAGTTTAAAACAGTTACCCTTTGTCCTGTCACCACAGGCACTGGTAGGAAGTCTCCCTCTGTCTTTCTTACAAACCTCCTTTACATACTGAAAGGCTGTAATAAGGTGTCCCCAGAGCCTTGTCTTCTCTAAGCTGAACAACCCCAACTCAGCCTGTCTTTATAGGAGAGATGTTCTAGTCCTCTGGCCCTTTTCATGGCCCTCCTCTGGACCTACTTGAATGAAGATGTTGAACAAGACTGGATCTGCTACTGACTCCCATTCATGGCTGGCCTTCAGCTGGTCATTGTGCTGCTGAACACAACACTCTGGGCCCAGTCTTTTAGTCAGCTTTCAGTCTGCCTCACTGCCCACAAATCTAACTCCTACTTTATCAGTTTGTCTACTTGGATGTTAAACCAGAGAGAGTGTTACAACACAGGACTCTCAAGATAATGATGTACACATTTCTGTAGCACTTGCTTGTATATAGCAGACCACAGTCTCCTAGAATATTTAGGTTCTTAAATAATGGGCAGATTCTTAAATATTGAACACTTTAAGTATGAAATCTATTTTCATGTTAGTTGGTGAAACTTATTTTCATAGAAGCAAGGAAAAAACGAGATTTGGAGAGTCATCTGTGGAATCTAGTCCAATCTCCTGCTCAGACAAGGTGTGATTAAATCATGCTGCTCAAGGCCTTGTCCAGTTAAGTCTTGAACATATTGAAGCTGGAGCTGCAGATTCCCCAGACTTTGTTTTTTTTAGAACATCTTTTAGTTTCCACTGAAAATAGAGAAGTCACAACACTGTAAAAGTTAGATGGTATATGCTATGCATCAGAACACTCGGATATCCACAGGCCTTCAGTGCTTACTGTAGTGGTTGCCTCCAAAACTTTTACGTTATGTGCAGTGTGAAGGAGGCTAGTTATGACTCTGTGTAACAGTTATGGCTATAATGGTTGACCATATGAAGTAAGTACTTGAGGGATACTAAGGCATCTAATGGTTGATGTGACAATGCACAGCTTGCATAATTTCACTAAGTTAACTGCATAAGGAGAATTCCATAAATACCTGGGCTAGGTTTCAAAGATTTAACATGCATTCTGAGTGCCTATGTCTAAGGCTTGATTTCTCAAAGTGCCCATTTAGTTGCCTCTTAGCCCAGTGGTCATTATAGGTTTTGTTTATAAAGTTCCTCAAGTGTCTGCATTTCTTACCCAGAAGCACTGAAGACTTGGCAAAACTCACCTGGTGACCCTTTGCAGGACCTTGATGACTTAGATAATCCTCTGCCAATACTGCAAGTAGAACTCAGACCAGTATGCAGCAATATTTTCTTGATTTATGCAAAAATCAGCTGGGTGATCTGATGTTTAAAGCCTATCAGCAAAAATTGTAGCACTAACTCTAGCTGGACAGTCCCAGTCAAACATTTTATATCGCCATGTGCCTGTGCAGGAGCGGGCTGGAAACTAGGACCATGCGTGGCAATCAGTTAGCTGAGGGGAATGTGCTCCAGTGTGAATAGACACAACAATTAACATGATGAGTCATGCTGAGACAGCGTAGGGGAGTGGGGGACGGATGGTGCCAAGGATGGCGCCCAGGAAAGGTAACACCTTGCTGTTAATTGATGGTAGTTAACCACCAATCGGGGATTGCCTAGTATGCAATGCTTAGCTTCAAGGACCAATCTGTTTAAAACGCGCGACTTCTGAAAGTATATATACCCGTGTTTCTATACAATAAATTGACATTTGCTTGCATCAAGCTGTGTCCCGTCTCTCCATTGCAGCATGCCTGGACCTTCCAGAGATCACAAGAACAGGAAGAAACCCAGAAGCTCCTGTAGTAATGAAGAAAGTATTGTATGTCAAAGCTTCAGCCCATGTATGTGGTTGCATGATGAAAAAAGCAACTTTAGAAGAGGCAGAAAGGATGTTCAATCTGCTAGTAGAAAGCTTCAGAGCCAGAACTATCCTCTCTTATTGCTGACTTTTCAGGTGATGTGAGGAAGTTACTTCCTAAATTGTGAGGGAGCAGCAGAGTACTCAGCAAAAAAAGAAGAAGGAATGTTATTTACCTTCTGTTCTTCCAGAGATGGGACTTACGTTCCTGGAATTTCTCTGATTTTAACCTTCAAGTGAAATGTGATCAGAGCTGTTTCTAAAACAAATACTGACATGAAGAAGAAAACAGAGCATAAATAGAAAACCTTGCAAGCATACTTTGCTTCTTCAACATGAGAGGAGGTAGCCTCTGACAGTCCTTTTGCAGTAGGCTGAAGTAGCTTATTAGCAGCTCACAGCTGTCATAATGCGAACTTGAACTATCAGGAAAAGATCCAGTATGATGACAGACATCAGCACACATCAGTGGTGATGTCCAGAGGAAACTGCAGATGCATCAGCTTCATCAGTCCTACAGCAATCTTCTGATCCAGTGTCGTACCCAGTTCCTGTGAGGTGAGTGTCATAAAGAGAAGAGTAATGCTAAAGCAGCTGATCACCTCCTGCAGATCCTGTAAGCAGGTGCTTTAAAGCTTGGTCTTCAAAGAGCAGAATGAAAATTGCAATATAAAATAAATAGAAGGCAGCTGGACTTTTTATGCCATCATTTTAACACTTCTGAGCAGGCAGATAAAAGGCCTCGTATACCACATGAAAATAACTTAGATCCACAATGTCCATTGCAAAAGAGCAGCAGCTGCTATGCCTAGCTGTGTGTAAAGCTGAGACAGCTGTTTAAAATGAGGAAGCTTCCAGAGGCATGGAACATTATAGACCATTTCACCGTGTCCTGAACATTCCTTCTCCCAGAAAGTGCTCCTTGCTTTCACTTTGAAGCATCATGAAGTTACTACTTGCTTTGTCCTGCCTGGAAGTCTAGAATGGTCTCATGGGGTTCCCAAAGTCACCGAGGTCACATCATACCAGTTTCCAGATCTGTTTAAGGTCCTAGGATGGGACTCAGCATAGATTTGATTTAAAGTACTGGCAGAGAACTGTTACCAGAAACTGAGCAGTGAATTTAGTTTTAATTCTCAAAATGTACAATAGGGCTAATAATTCCATGTTTCACAGAGCTGTTGAGAGTATATATTAATGTGCATAAAGTTCTCAGACTTTGCACGGTAGACTTGAGGAAAAATCTGTTCAGTTTTCTCTGTACAACTACGGTATTAATCCAGCCAAATCAAAATTTCTGTTTTTACCTGAGGCCAAAAGTTTTACTTTTGCCAGTTTAAGAGTATTTACTAAGCATTAATACTCTAACCTTCAGTGGAGAGTCTGGAAAAGGAATTAAGCTGAAGGTATCTTCCACTGACTACTGGAATGATGTTTGGCAACTAGAGGTATTAAGGTGCTGAAATTTCACAGGTAGATAGATGCCTGGAGGTCGCAGCTTCAGGGCTTCACTAATAAGCTGTAGATGTGCTCCTCCACACCCTCATGTCAGAGGGCCTATCAAGGACAGTGCAACCACCACCAGTGGTTCTTTTTCTATTCTTCTCAGACTGCAAAAATAATAAATAATCCCATTATTTTATGTATTTTTCATTTCTTTACATCTAAAGGAAGTTTGTAGAATTCCATAATTCCCTATAACCCAAGAAAAGCTGTCACTTCCTGCTGCTCTCTGCAATATTGCAGTTATGAAAAAGTATGAAGAAATGAGTCTGCTGATCTGGCTTGTAGCACTATGTGCAAACTTCTAGAGATTACCAGGAGGTGAAAATGGAATCACAGAGAGGTGTTAAAATGTTCCTCCTGTGTGGGAAACTGCTTGCTGAAGGTCAGCAATCACCTGCGGCCTCATGCTGAGCAAGTATTTCCAGTTCACACAAGAAGCTCCTTATTTCATGTCTGAGGTGAAAAGCGCCCTCTTCATAGTGGGCAACTACCAGTCTTGTTTGTAAACTTGATACAGGCCAACAGTCGGCTTTTGTCACAGGTCCTGTGAGGGGGGCTAAAGCTGGGAAGGACTGCGCAACAGCAGGGATTTCACAGTCCCTGCTGAACTTGTAGGCTCTGCTGAGCTGTAGAAAATGTGACAGCACATGCTTTGTTTCTATTTTCTTACCCTGGAAAGCATTTTTTCAATTGATGATGCATAACATGGCAGCCTCATTGCTCCAGTATGAATGTGGTTTGCTCTACCATGCGGTCAGCAGCCACTGGAAAAGGCAGTCCATTTTTTCAAGCAGCATACAGCGCATGCTGCCACCACCTTTCCAAAACGTGGGAGGGATCCAAATCTGTTTTTAGCAAGTCCAACATGTTTCAAATTAAATGCATCTGGCAACCTTCTCTTAGATTTTGGACTATAGTTCCTGCCGGGTTACAAATGTTTGATTTTTGTTGCTGTTTGGTGTTAATACTGTGAGCCAGTAGAGGGCACCCTGGCATTTCATTTTAATATTATTAACAGATACGTTTTATTTCTGAAAATTAAAGTTTTAAAGGACAATGTTAACAAAAGTAGAGATTGCTATAAATAATCGTCATTATGCAATGCTAATGGTGAAAACCTGATTTTTCAATATCATCAAAACCTGAATATTAAAATTTAAAAAAATCCCAAGCAACCCAAAAACCTAAGCTGTGGAAATTGCTGAAGTTCACCCTACCTATTTTCATCAATCATATTTTCATAGTGTAAGCAAATCTTTTTCATACAGATCTTCAAAACAGGTTAATAAAACACACCTAAGGTTTTAAAAAGTCCAGTAAAACAGTTGAAGCACCCACATACATCACCCATCTGTCCTGAATAAAGTTGTTTTTAGCTGTCTCCTAGCTACAGATCTTTCCTGCACAAAGCTTTATAATTTCAATCGGGCGCATACATGCTTATATGTAGCATTTTCTCCCCTGACCCCCATATAATAATAGAATTACAGATGCTCACCTTCAGAAAACATTAGAAAAAAATCAGAATAGCTTCTGAAATTGTTCGTTCAAGCACGAAGTATTCATCATGAAATACATCTGTCAGCCTTTAGCTGGAAGGATAGTTATGCTTACTTTGGGCCAAATTGTCTCAAGGAATTTATTACAATATGAATGTTTTGACAGTTCATAACACCTTTCATCTGAAGTTCCCCAAGTATTTAATGTATATTAACTGAGGTTCCTTCTTGTAGCAAAATCGTTTTATTATACCCAGTTTACATATGGGCCCTTGAGGCACAAATGATTAAGGCCCACTTTTTCCAAAGTGTGTCTTGAAGCAGTTGTTTCCGTGCCTGGTTGCTCTTCATCATAAGATTAGGGTGATTTGAAATGTGTTTGGTTTTGTTTCTCTAAAAATGTATTAGGAGTAAGAGGAGGTGCAGGTACTGATAATGTCTGAGAATTTAATTAATCTGTAACTGTAACTTGAGTGTAAGAGATTAGTATGAGAATAAGGATCAAAAAGTGTTTTCATTAATAAAGATGTGTTCTCCAGAGACATTCCAA